>NW_026113146.1:0-38790 GCF_024323335.1 Lathyrus oleraceus | reverse complement strand
ACATATTACAATGTGAATATGCCGATACAAATAATATTGATCTTGATTATGTAATTTAAGTTGTAACCCATTTATCATAATATGAATCATTCATTTATATTTTTTTCACTTTGTTGCTTAGTGATGAAGAAACCTAAAATTTGGTGATGGAGAAGAAAATATTGAATTATTTACATATTTTATACCATAATACAATGTGAATATGCCAATACAAATAATATTGATCTTGATTATGTATTTAAGTTGTAACCCATTTATATATAATATGAATCATTCATTTATATTTTTTTTTCACTTTGTTGCTTATGATGAAGAAACCTAAAATTTGGTAATGGAGAAGAAAATATTAATTTTTTTACACGTAATATACCATAATACAGTGAATATGACAAAATACATTATAATTGAGTTTTATTACGTAATTTCACTTATTAACCGTTATATATTATGAATCATTAATTTATAATCCTTTAGATTTGTTACTTAGTGATGAAGAAACCCTAAATTTGGTGATGGAGAAGAAAAAATATAATTTATTTATATATAGTATACCATAATACAATGTGAATATGCCGCATATAAAATAATTTGATCTTGATTAGTAGTTTTCAGTTGTTCCCCATTTATATATAATATGATCATTCATTTATAGTTTTTTTAACTTTGTTTCTTAGTGATGAAGAAACACTAAATTTGGTGATGGAGAAGAAAAATATTGATTTTTTTTACATAAAATATACCATACTACAATGTGAATATGGCGAATACAAATAATATGGAGTTTTTATATTAATTTCACTTATTAACCATTATATATAGTATGAATAATTAATTTATAGTCCTTCAACTTTGTTACTTAGTGATGAAGAAACCTGAAATTTGGTGATGAAAAGAAATTATTGAATTTATTTACATATAATATACCATAGTACAATGTGAATATGCCGATACGAATAATGTTGATCTTGATTAAGTAAATTCACTTGTTACCCTATTTATATATAATATGAATAATTCATTTATAGTTTTTTTTTAACTTTTTTTGCTTAGTGATGATGAAACCTAAAATTTGGTGATGGGGAAAAATATAAATTCTTTTTTACATATAATACCATAATACAATGTGAATATGATGAATACAAATAATATTGAGCTTTATTATCTAATTTCAGTCGTTAACCATTATATATAATATGAATCATTAATTTATAGTCCTTTAACTTTGTTACTTAGTGATGAGAACCGTAAATTTGGTGATGGAGAAGAAAATTATTGAATTTATTTACATATAATATACCATAATACAATGTGAATATGCCGATACAAACAATATTGATCTTGACTATGTAATTTCACTTCATACCCATTATTTATAATATGAATCATTCATTTATAGTTTTTTCAATTTGTTGCTTAGTGATGTAGAAACCTAAAATTGGTGATCGAGAAGAAAAATATTTTTTTTTCCAGATAATATACCATAATACAATGAGAATATGACGAATACAAATAAATTGAGTTTTAATACGTAATTTCACTTATTAACCATTTATATATAATATGAATCGTTAATTTATAGTACTTTAACTTTGTTTCTTAGGATGAAGAAACCTAAAATTTGGTGATGGAGAGAGAAATTATTGAATTTATTTACATTTTTATACCATATTACAATGTGAATATGCCGAATACAAATATATTGATCTTGATTATGTAATTTAAGTTGTAACCCATTTATATATAATATGAATCATTCATTTATATTTTTTTCACTTTGTTGCTTAGTGATGAAGAAACCTAAAATTTGGTGATGGAGAAGAAAATTATTGAATTTTTTACATATTTTATACCATAATACAATGTGAATATGCCGAATACAAATAATATTGATCTTGATTATGTAATTTAAGTTGTAACCCATTATATATAATATGAATCATTCATTTATATTTTTTTTCACTTTGTTGCTTAGTGATGAAGAAACCTAAAATTTGGTAATGGAGAAGAAAATATTAATTTTTTTTACACGTAATACCATAATACAGTGTGAATATGACAAATACAATTATAATTGAGTTTTATTACGTAATTTCACTTATTAACCGTTTATATATAATATGAATCATTAATTTATAATCCTTTAGATTTGTTACTTAGTGATGAAGAAACCTAAATTTGGTGATGGAGAAGAAATTATATAATTTATTTATATATAGTATACCATAATACAATGTGAATATGCCGAATATATAATATTGATCTTGATTATGTAGTTTCAGTTGTTACCCATTTATATATAATATGAATCATTCATTTATAGTTTTTTAACTTGTTTCTTAGTGATGAAAAAACCTAAATTTTGTGATGGAGAAGAAAATATTGATTTTTTTACATAAATATACCATACTACAATGTGAATATGGCGAATACAAATAATATTGAGTTTTATTATGTAATTTCACTTATTAACCATTTATATATAGTATGAATAATTAATTTATAGTCCTTCACCTTTGTTACTTAGTGATGAAGAAACCTGAAATTTGGTGATGGAAAAGAAAATTATTGAATTTATTTACATATAATATACCATAGTACAATGTGAATATGCCGAATACGAATAATGTTGATCTTGATTAAGTAAATTCACTTGTTACCTATTTATATATAATATGAATAATTCATTATAGTTTTTTTTTTAAACTTTTTTTCTTAGTGATGATGAAACCTAAAATTTGGTGATGGGGAAAAAATATTAAATTCTTTTTTACATATAATATACCATAATATAATGTAATATGATGAATACAAATAATATTGAGCTTTATTATCTAATTTCAGTCGTTAACCATTTATATATAATATGAATCATTAATTTATAGTCCTTTAACTTTGTTACTTAGTGATGAAGAAACGTAAAATTTGGTGATGGAGAAGAAAATTATTGAATTTATTTACATATAATATACCATAATACAATGTGAATATGCCGAATACAAACAATTGATCTTGACTATGTAATTTCACTTCATACCCATTTATTTATAATAAATCATTCATTTATAGTTTTTTCAATTTGTTGCTTAGTGATGTAGAAACCTAAAATTGGTGATCGAGAAGAAAAATATTTTTTTTCCAGATATATACCATAATACAATGAGAATATGACGAATACAAATAAAATTGAGTTTTAATACGTATTTCACTTATTAACCTTTATATATAATATGAATCGTTAATTTATAGTACTTTAACTTTGTTTCTTAGGGATGAAGAAACCTAAAATTTGGTGATGGAGAAGAAAATTATTGAATTTATTTACATATTTTATACCATATACAATGTGAATATGCCGAATACAAATAATATTGATCTTTATTATGTAATTTAAGTTGTAACCCATTTATATATAATATGAATCATTCATTTATATTTTTTTCACTTTGTTGCTTAGGGATGAAGAAACCTAAAATTGTGGATGAGAAGAAAATTATTGAATTTATTTACATATTTTATACCATAATACAATGTGAATATGCCGAATACAAATAATATTGATCTTGATTATGTAATTTAAGTTGTAACCATTTATATATAATATGAATCATTCATTTATATTTTTTTTTTCACTTTGTTGCTTAGTGATGAAGAAACCTAAAATTTGGTAATGGAGAAGAAAATATTAATTTTTTACACGTAATATACCATAATACAGTGTGAATATGACAAATACAATTATAATTGAGTTTTATTACGTAATTTCACTTATTAACCGTTTATATATAATATGAATCATTAATTTATAATCCTTTAGATTGTTACTTAGTGATGAAGAAACCTAAAATTTGGTGATGGAGAAGAAAATTATATAATTTATTTATATTAGTATACCATAATACAATGTGAATATGCCGAATATAAATAATATTGATCTTGATTATGTAGTTTCAGTTGTTACCCATTTATATATAATATGAATCATTCATTTATAGTTTTTTAACTTTGTTTCTTAGTGATGAAGAAACCTAAAAATTTGGTGATGGAGAAGAAAAATATTGATTTTTTTTACATAAAATATACCATACTACAATGTGAATATGGCGAATACAAATAATATTGAGTTTTATTATGTAATTTCACTTATTAACCATTTATATATAGTATGAATAATTAATTTATAGTCCTTCAACTTTGTTACTTAGTGATGAAGAAACCTGAATTTGGTGATGGAAAAGAAAATTATTGAATTTATTTACATATAATATACCATAGTACAATGTGAATATGCCGAATACGAATAATGTTGATCTTGATTAAGTAAATTCACTTGTTACCTATTTATATATAATATGAATAATTCATTTATAGTTTTTTTTAACTTTTTTGCTTAGTGATGATGAAACCTAAAATTTGGTGATGGGGAAAAAATATTAAATTCTTTTTTACATATAATATACCATAATACAATGTGAATATGATGAATACAAATAATATTGAGCTTTATTATCTAATTTCATCGTTAACCATTTATATATAATATGAATCATTAATTTATAGTCCTTTAACTTTGTTGCTTAGTGATGAAGAAACGTAAAATTTGGTGATGGAGAAGAAAATTATTGAATTTATTTACATATAATATACCATAATACAATGTGAATATGCCGAATACAAACAATATTGATCTTGACTATGTAATTTCACTTCATACCCATTTATTTATAATATGATCATTCATTTATAGTTTTTTCAATTGTTGCTTAGTGATGTAGAAACCTAAAATTTGGTGATCGAGAAGAAAATATTTTTTTTCCAGATAATATACCATAATACAATGAGAATATGACGAATACAAATAAAATTGAGTTTTAATACGTAATTTCACTTTATCTATTAAGCATACAACTTCTATCTACTTGTGTAATTAACCATTTATATATAATATGAATCGTTAATTTATAGTACTTTAACTTTGTTTCTTAGGGATGAAGAAACCTAAAATTTGGTGATGGAGAAGAAAATTATTGAATTTATTTACATATTTTATACCATATTACAATGTGAATATGCCGAATACAAATAATATTGATCTTGATTATGTAATTTAAGTTGTAACCCATTTATATATATATGAATCATTCATTTATATTTTTTTCACTTTGTTGCTTAGTGATGAAGAAACCTAAAATTTGGTGATGGAGAAGAAAATTATTGAATTTATTTACATATTTTATACCATAATACAATGTGAATATGCCGAATACAAATAATATTGATCTTGATTATGTAATTTAAGTTGTAACCCATTTATATATAATATGAATCATTCATTTATATTTTTTTTCACTTTGTTGCTTAGTGATGAAGAAACCTAAAATTTGGTAATGGAGAAGAAAATATTAATTTTTTTACACGTAATATACCATAATACAGTGTGAATATGACAAATACAATTATAATTGAGTTTTATTACGTAATTTCACTTATTAACCGTTTATATATAATATGAATCATTAATTTATAATCCTTTAGATTTGTTACTTAGTGATGAAGAAACCTAAAATTTGGTGATGGAGAAGAAAATTATATAATTATTTATATATAGTATACCATAATACAATGTGAATATGCCGAATATAAATAATATTGATCTTGATTATGTAGTTTCAGTTGTTACCCATTTATATATAATATGAATCATTCATTTATAGTTTTTTAACTTTGTTTCTTAGTGATGAAGAAACCTAAAATTTGGTGATGGAGAAGAAAAATATTGATTTTTTTACATAAAATATACCATACTACAATGTGAATATGGCGAATACAAATAATATTGAGTTTTATTATGTAATTTCACTTATTAACCATTTATATATAGTATGAATAATTAATTTATAGTCCTTCAACTTTGTTACTTAGTGATGAAGAAACCTGAAATTTGGTGATGGAAAAGAAATTATTGAATTTATTTACATATAATATACCATAGTACAATGTGAATATGCCGAATACGAATAATGTTGATCTTGATTAAGTAAATTCACTTGTTACCTATTTATATATAATATGAATAATTCATTTATAGTTTTTTTTTAACTTTTTTGCTTAGTGATGATGAAACCTAAAATTTGGTGATGGGGAAAAAATATTAAATTCTTTTTTACATATAATATACCATAATACAATGTGAATATGATGAATACAAATAATATTGAGCTTTATTATCTAATTTCAGTCGTTAACCATTTATATATAATATGAATCATTAATTTATAGTCCTTTAACTTTGTTGCTTAGTGATGAAGAAACGTAAAATTTGGTGATGGAGAAGAAATTATTGAATTTATTTACATATAATATACCATAATACAATGTGAATATGCCGAATACAAACAATATTGATCTTGACTATGTAATTTCACTTCATACCCATTTATTTATAATATGAATCATTCATTTATAGTTTTTTCAATTTGTTGCTTAGTGATGTAGAAACCTAAAATTGGTGATCGAGAAGAAAAATATTTTTTTTCCAGATAATATACCATAATACAATGAGAATATGACGAATACAAATAAATTGAGTTTTAATACGTAATTTCACTTATTAACCATTTATATATAATATGAATCGTTAATTTATAGTACTTTAACTTTGTTTCTTAGGGATGAAGAAACCTAAAATTTGGTGATGGAGAAGAAAATTATTGAATTTATTTACATATTTTATACCATATTACAATGTGAATATGCCGAATACAAATAATATTGATCTTGATTATGTAATTTAAGTTGTAACCCATTTATATATAATATGAATCATTCATTTATATTTTTTTCACTTTGTTGCTTAGTGATGAAGAAACCTAAAATTTGGTGATGGAGAAGAAAATTATTGAATTTATTTACATATTTTATACCATAATACAATGTGAATATGCCGAATACAAATAATATTGATCTTGATTATGTAATTTAAGTTGTAACCCATTTATATATAATATGAATCATTCATTTATATTTTTTTTTCACTTTGTTGCTTAGTGATGAAGAAACCTAAAATTTGGTAATGGAGAAGAAAATATTAATTTTTTTACACGTAATATACCATAATACAGTGTGAATATGACAAATACAATTATAATTGAGTTTTATTACGTAATTTCACTTATTAACCGTTTATATATAATATGAATCATTAATTTATAATCCTTTAGATTTGTTACTTAGTGATGAAGAAACCTAAAATTTGGTGATGGAGAAGAAAATTATATAATTTATTTATATATAGTATACCATAATACAATGTGAATATGCCGAATATAAATAATATTGATCTTGATTATGTAGTTTCAGTTGTTACCCATTTATATATAATATGAATCATTCATTTATAGTTTTTTAACTTTGTTTCTTAGTGATGAAGAAACCTAAAATTTGGTGATGGAGAAGAAAAATATTGATTTTTTTACATAAAATATACCATACTACAATGTGAATATGGCGAATACAAATAATATTGAGTTTTATTATGTAATTTCACTTATTAACCATTTATATATAGTATGAATAATTAATTTATAGTCCTTCAACTTTGTTACTTAGTGATGAAGAAACCTGAAATTTGGTGATGGAAAAGAAAATTATTGAATTTATTTACATATAATATACCATAGTACAATGTGAATATGCCGAATACGAATAATGTTGATCTTGATTAAGTAAATTCACTTGTTACCTATTTATATATAATATGAATAATTCATTTATAGTTTTTTTTTAACTTTTTTGCTTAGTGATGATGAAACCTAAAATTTGGTGATGGGGAAAAAATATTAAATTCTTTTTTACATATAATATACCATAATACAATGTGAATATGATGAATACAAATAATATTGAGCTTTATTATCTAATTTCAGTCGTTAACCATTTATATATAATATGAATCATTAATTTATAGTCCTTTAACTTTGTTACTTAGTGATGAAGAAACGTAAAATTTGGTGATGGAGAAGAAAATTATTGAATTTATTTACATATAATATACCATAATACAATGTGAATATGCCGAATACAAACAATATTGATCTTGACTATGTAATTTCACTTCATACCCATTTATTTATAATATGAATCATTCATTTATAGTTTTTTCAATTTGTTGCTTAGTGATGTAGAAACCTAAAATTTGGTGATCGAGAAGAAAAATATTTTTTTTCCAGATAATATACCATAATACAATGAGAATATGACGAATACAAATAAAATTGAGTTTTAATACGTAATTTCACTTATTAACCATTTATATATAATATGAATCGTTAATTTATAGTACTTTAACTTTGTTTCTTAGGGATGAAGAAACCTAAAATTTGGTGATGGAGAAGAAAATTATTGAATTTATTTACATATTTTATACCATATTACAATGTGAATATGCCGAATACAAATAATATTGATCTTGATTATGTAATTTAAGTTGTAACCCATTTATATATAATATGAATCATTCATTTATATTTTTTTCACTTTGTTGCTTAGTGATGAAGAAACCTAAAATTTGGTGATGGAGAAGAAAATTATTGAATTTATTTACATATTTTATACCATAATACAATGTGAATATGCCGAATACAAATAATATTGATCTTGATTATGTAATTTAAGTTGTAACCCATTTATATATAATATGAATCATTCATTTATATTTTTTTTTCACTTTGTTGCTTAGTGATGAAGAAACCTAAAATTTGGTAATGGAGAAGAAAATATTAATTTTTTTACACGTAATATACCATAATACAGTGTGAATATGACAAATACAATTATAATTGAGTTTTATTACGTAATTTCACTTATTAACCGTTTATATATAATATGAATCATTAATTTATAATCCTTTAGATTTGTTACTTAGTGATGAAGAAACCTAAAATTTGGTGATGGAGAAGAAAATTATATAATTTATTTATATATAGTATACCATAATACAATGTGAATATGCCGAATATAAATAATATTGATCTTGATTATGTAGTTTCAGTTGTTACCCATTTATATATAATATGAATCATTCATTTATAGTTTTTTAACTTTGTTTCTTAGTGATGAAGAAACCTAAAATTTGGTGATGGAGAAGAAAAATATTGATTTTTTTTACATAAAATATACCATACTACAATGTGAATATGGCGAATACAAATAATATTGAGTTTTATTATGTAATTTCACTTATTAACCATTTATATATAGTATGAATAATTAATTTATAGTCCTTCAACTTTGTTACTTAGTGATGAAGAAACCTGAAATTTGGTGATGGAAAAGAAAATTATTGAATTTATTTACATATAATATACCATAGTACAATGTGA
Organism: Lathyrus oleraceus; assembly: GCF_024323335.1. Taxonomy (NCBI): domain Eukaryota; kingdom Viridiplantae; phylum Streptophyta; class Magnoliopsida; order Fabales; family Fabaceae; genus Lathyrus; species Lathyrus oleraceus. Next base: position 29,413 of record NW_026113146.1, on the reverse strand, counting down.
ATATGCCGAATACGAATAATGTTGATCTTGATTAAGTAAATTCACTTGTTACCTATTTATATATAATATGAATAATTCATTTATAGTTTTTTTTTAACTTTTTTTCTTAGTGATGATGAAACCTAAAATTTGGTGATGGGGAAAAAATATTAAATTCTTTTTTACATATAATATACCATAATACAATGTGAATATGATGAATACAAATAATATTGAGCTTTATTATCTAATTTCAGTCGTTAACCATTTATATATAATATGAATCATTAATTTATAGTCCTTTAACTTTGTTACTTAGTGATGAAGAAACGTAAAATTTGGTGATGGAGAAGAAAATTATTGAATTTATTTACATATAATATACCATAATACAATGTGAATATGCCGAATACAAACAATATTGATCTTGACTATGTAATTTCACTTCATACCCATTTATTTATAATATGAATCATTCATTTATAGTTTTTTCAATTTGTTGCTTAGTGATGTAGAAACCTAAAATTTGGTGATCGAGAAGAAAAATATTTTTTTTCCAGATAATATACCATAATACAATGAGAATATGACGAATACAAATAAAATTGAGTTTTAATACGTAATTTCACTTATTAACCATTTATATATAATATGAATCGTTAATTTATAGTACTTTAACTTTGTTTCTTAGGGATGAAGAAACCTAAAATTTGGTGATGGAGAAGAAAATTATTGAATTTATTTACATATTTTATACCATATTACAATGTGAATATGCCGAATACAAATAATATTGATCTTGATTATGTAATTTAAGTTGTAACCCATTTATATATAATATGAATCATTCATTTATATTTTTTTCACTTTGTTGCTTAGTGATGAAGAAACCTAAAATTTGGTGATGGAGAAGAAAATTATTGAATTTATTTACATATTTTATACCATAATACAATGTGAATATGCCGAATACAAATAATATTGATCTTGATTATGTAATTTAAGTTGTAACCCATTTATATATAATATGAATCATTCATTTATATTTTTTTTTCACTTTGTTGCTTAGTGATGAAGAAACCTAAAATTTGGTAATGGAGAAGAAAATATTAATTTTTTTACACGTAATATACCATAATACAGTGTGAATATGACAAATACAATTATAATTGAGTTTTATTACGTAATTTCACTTATTAACCGTTTATATATAATATGAATCATTAATTTATAATCCTTTAGATTTGTTACTTAGTGATGAAGAAACCTAAAATTTGGTGATGGAGAAGAAAATTATATAATTTATTTATATATAGTATACCATAATACAATGTGAATATGCCGAATATAAATAATATTGATCTTGATTATGTAGTTTCAGTTGTTACCCATTTATATATAATATGAATCATTCATTTATAGTTTTTTAACTTTGTTTCTTAGTGATGAAGAAACCTAAAATTTGGTGATGGAGAAGAAAAATATTGATTTTTTTTACATAAAATATACCATACTACAATGTGAATATGGCGAATACAAATAATATTGAGTTTTATTATGTAATTTCACTTATTAACCATTTATATATAGTATGAATAATTAATTTATAGTCCTTCAACTTTGTTACTTAGTGATGAAGAAACCTGAAATTTGGTGATGGAAAAGAAAATTATTGAATTTATTTACATATAATATACCATAGTACAATGTGAATATGCCGAATACGAATAATGTTGATCTTGATTAAGTAAATTCACTTGTTACCTATTTATATATAATATGAATAATTCATTTATAGTTTTTTTTTAACTTTTTTGCTTAGTGATGATGAAACCTAAAATTTGGTGATGGGGAAAAAATATTAAATTCTTTTTTACATATAATATACCATAATACAATGTGAATATGATGAATACAAATAATATTGAGCTTTATTATCTAATTTCAGTCGTTAACCATTTATATATAATATGAATCATTAATTTATAGTCCTTTAACTTTGTTACTTAGTGATGAAGAAACGTAAAATTTGGTGATGGAGAAGAAAATTATTGAATTTATTTACATATAATATACCATAATACAATGTGAATATGCCGAATACAAACAATATTGATCTTGACTATGTAATTTCACTTCATACCCATTTATTTATAATATGAATCATTCATTTATAGTTTTTTCAATTTGTTGCTTAGTGATGTAGAAACCTAAAATTTGGTGATCGAGAAGAAAAATATTTTTTTTCCAGATAATATACCATAATACAATGAGAATATGACGAATACAAATAAAATTGAGTTTTAATACGTAATTTCACTTATTAACCATTTATATATAATATGAATCGTTAATTTATAGTACTTTAACTTTGTTTCTTAGGGATGAAGAAACCTAAAATTTGGTGATGGAGAAGAAAATTATTGAATTTATTTACATATTTTATACCATATTACAATGTGAATATGCCGAATACAAATAATATTGATCTTGATTATGTAATTTAAGTTGTAACCCATTTATATATAATATGAATCATTCATTTATATTTTTTTCACTTTGTTGCTTAGTGATGAAGAAACCTAAAATTTGGTGATGGAGAAGAAAATTATTGAATTTATTTACATATTTTATACCATAATACAATGTGAATATGCCGAATACAAATAATATTGATCTTGATTATGTAATTTAAGTTGTAACCCATTTATATATAATATGAATCATTCATTTATATTTTTTTTTCACTTTGTTGCTTAGTGATGAAGAAACCTAAAATTTGGTAATGGAGAAGAAAATATTAATTTTTTTACACGTAATATACCATAATACAGTGTGAATATGACAAATACAATTATAATTGAGTTTTATTACGTAATTTCACTTATTAACCGTTTATATATAATATGAATCATTAATTTATAATCCTTTAGATTTGTTACTTAGTGATGAAGAAACCTAAAATTTGGTGATGGAGAAGAAAATTATATAATTTATTTATATATAGTATACCATAATACAATGTGAATATGCCGAATATAAATAATATTGATCTTGATTATGTAGTTTCAGTTGTTACCCATTTATATATAATATGAATCATTCATTTATAGTTTTTTAACTTTGTTTCTTAGTGATGAAGAAACCTAAAATTTGGTGATGGAGAAGAAAAATATTGATTTTTTTTACATAAAATATACCATACTACAATGTGAATATGGCGAATACAAATAATATTGAGTTTTATTATGTAATTTCACTTATTAACCATTTATATATAGTATGAATAATTAATTTATAGTCCTTCAACTTTGTTACTTAGTGATGAAGAAACCTGAAATTTGGTGATGGAAAAGAAAATTATTGAATTTATTTACATATAATATACCATAGTACAATGTGAATATGCCGAATACGAATAATGTTGATCTTGATTAAGTAAATTCACTTGTTACCTATTTATATATAATATGAATAATTCATTTATAGTTTTTTTTTAACTTTTTTGCTTAGTGATGATGAAACCTAAAATTTGGTGATGGGGAAAAAATATTAAATTCTTTTTTACATATAATATACCATAATACAATGTGAATATGATGAATACAAATAATATTGAGCTTTATTATCTAATTTCAGTCGTTAACCATTTATATATAATATGAATCATTAATTTATAGTCCTTTAACTTTGTTACTTAGTGATGAAGAAACGTAAAATTTGGTGATGGAGAAGAAAATTATTGAATTTATTTACATATAATATACCATAATACAATGTGAATATGCCGAATACAAACAATATTGATCTTGACTATGTAATTTCACTTCATACCCATTTATTTATAATATGAATCATTCATTTATAGTTTTTTCAATTTGTTGCTTAGTGATGTAGAAACCTAAAATTTGGTGATCGAGAAGAAAAATATTTTTTTTCCAGATAATATACCATAATACAATGAGAATATGACGAATACAAATAAAATTGAGTTTTAATACGTAATTTCACTTATTAACCATTTATATATAATATGAATCGTTAATTTATAGTACTTTAACTTTGTTTCTTAGGGATGAAGAAACCTAAAATTTGGTGATGGAGAAGAAAATTATTGAATTTATTTACATATTTTATACCATATTACAATGTGAATATGCCGAATACAAATAATATTGATCTTGATTATGTAATTTAAGTTGTAACCCATTTATATATAATATGAATCATTCATTTATATTTTTTTCACTTTGTTGCTTAGTGATGAAGAAACCTAAAATTTGGTGATGGAGAAGAAAATTATTGAATTTATTTACATATTTTATACCATAATACAATGTGAATATGCCGAATACAAATAATATTGATCTTGATTATGTAATTTAAGTTGTAACCCATTTATATATAATATGAATCATTCATTTATATTTTTTTTTCACTTTGTTGCTTAGTGATGAAGAAACCTAAAATTTGGTAATGGAGAAGAAAATATTAATTTTTTTACACGTAATATACCATAATACAGTGTGAATATGACAAATACAATTATAATTGAGTTTTATTACGTAATTTCACTTATTAACCGTTTATATATAATATGAATCATTAATTTATAATCCTTTAGATTTGTTACTTAGTGATGAAGAAACCTAAAATTTGGTGATGGAGAAGAAAATTATATAATTTATTTATATATAGTATACCATAATACAATGTGAATATGCCGAATATAAATAATATTGATCTTGATTATGTAGTTTCAGTTGTTACCCATTTATATATAATATGAATCATTCATTTATAGTTTTTTAACTTTGTTTCTTAGTGATGAAGAAACCTAAAATTTGGTGATGGAGAAGAAAAATATTGATTTTTTTTACATAAAATATACCATACTACAATGTGAATATGGCGAATACAAATAATATTGAGTTTTATTATGTAATTTCACTTATTAACCATTTATATATAGTATGAATAATTAATTTATAGTCCTTCAACTTTGTTACTTAGTGATGAAGAAACCTGAAATTTGGTGATGGAAAAGAAAATTATTGAATTTATTTACATATAATATACCATAGTACAATGTGAATATGCCGAATACGAATAATGTTGATCTTGATTAAGTAAATTCACTTGTTACCTATTTATATATAATATGAATAATTCATTTATAGTTTTTTTTTAACTTTTTTCTTAGTGATGATGAAACCTAAAATTTGGTGATGGGGAAAAAATATTAAATTCTTTTTTACATATAATATACCATAATACAATGTGAATATGATGAATACAAATAATATTGAGCTTTATTATCTAATTTCAGTCGTTAACCATTTATATATAATATGAATCATTAATTTATAGTCCTTTAACTTTGTTACTTAGTGATGAAGAAACGTAAAATTTGGTGATGGAGAAGAAAATTATTGAATTTATTTACATATAATATACCATAATACAATGTGAATATGCCGAATACAAACAATATTGATCTTGACTATGTAATTTCACTTCATACCCATTTATTTATAATATGAATCATTCATTTATAGTTTTTTCAATTTGTTGCTTAGTGATGTAGAAACCTAAAATTTGGTGATCGAGAAGAAAAATATTTTTTTTCCAGATAATATACCATAATACAATGAGAATATGACGAATACAAATAAAATTGAGTTTTAATACGTAATTTCACTTATTAACCATTTATATATAATATGAATCGTTAATTTATAGTACTTTAACTTTGTTTCTTAGGGATGAAGAAACCTAAAATTTGGTGATGGAGAAGAAAATTATTGAATTTATTTACATATTTTATACCATATTACAATGTGAATATGCCGAATACAAATAATATTGATCTTGATTATGTAATTTAAGTTGTAACCCATTTATATATAATATGAATCATTCATTTATATTTTTTTCACTTTGTTGCTTAGTGATGAAGAAACCTAAAATTTGGTGATGGAGAAGAAAATTATTGAATTTATTTACATATTTTATACCATAATACAATGTGAATATGCCGAATACAAATAATATTGATCTTGATTATGTAATTTAAGTTGTAACCCATTTATATATAATATGAATCATTCATTTATATTTTTTTTTCACTTTGTTGCTTAGTGATGAAGAAACCTAAAATTTGGTAATGGAGAAGAAAATATTAATTTTTTTACACGTAATATACCATAATACAGTGTGAATATGACAAATACAATTATAATTGAGTTTTATTACGTAATTTCACTTATTAACCGTTTATATATAATATGAATCATTAATTTATAATCCTTTAGATTTGTTACTTAGTGATGAAGAAACCTAAAATTTGGTGATGGAGAAGAAAATTATATAATTTATTTATATATAGTATACCATAATACAATGTGAATATGCCGAATATAAATAATATTGATCTTGATTATGTAGTTTCAGTTGTTACCCATTTATATATAATATGAATCATTCATTTATAGTTTTTTAACTTTGTTTCTTAGTGATGAAGAAACCTAAAATTTGGTGATGGAGAAGAAAAATATTGATTTTTTTTACATAAAATATACCATACTACAATGTGAATATGGCGAATACAAATAATATTGAGTTTTATTATGTAATTTCACTTATTAACCATTTATATATAGTATGAATAATTAATTTATAGTCCTTCAACTTTGTTACTTAGTGATGAAGAAACCTGAAATTTGGTGATGGAAAAGAAAATTATTGAATTTATTTACATATAATATACCATAGTACAATGTGAATATGCCGAATACGAATAATGTTGATCTTGATTAAGTAAATTCACTTGTTACCTATTTATATATAATATGAATAATTCATTTATAGTTTTTTTTTAACTTTTTTCTTAGTGATGATGAAACCTAAAATTTGGTGATGGGGAAAAAATATTAAATTCTTTTTTACATATAATATACCATAATATAATGTGAATATGATGAATACAAATAATATTGAGCTTTATTATCTAATTTCAGTCGTTAACCATTTATATATAATATGAATCATTAATTTATAGTCCTTTAACTTTGTTACTTAGTGATGAAGAAACGTAAAATTTGGTGATGGAGAAGAAAATTATTGAATTTATTTACATATAATATACCATAATACAATGTGAATATGCCGAATACAAACAATATTGATCTTGACTATGTAATTTCACTTCATACCCATTTATTTATAATATGAATCATTCATTTATAGTTTTTTCAATTTGTTGCTTAGTGATGTAGAAACCTAAAATTTGGTGATCGAGAAGAAAAATATTTTTTTTCCAGATAATATACCATAATACAATGAGAATATGACGAATACAAATAAAATTGAGTTTTAATACGTAATTTCACTTATTAACCATTTATATATAATATGAATCGTTAATTTATAGTACTTTAACTTTGTTTCTTAGGGATGAAGAAACCTAAAATTTGGTGATGGAGAAGAAAATTATTGAATTTATTTACATATTTTATACCATATTACAATGTGAATATGCCGAATACAAATAATATTGATCTTGATTATGTAATTTAAGTTGTAACCCATTTATATATAATATGAATCATTCATTTATATTTTTTTCACTTTGTTGCTTAGTGATGAAGAAACCTAAAATTTGGTGATGGAGAAGAAAATTATTGAATTTATTTACATATTTTATACCATAATACAATGTGAATATGCCGAATACAAATAATATTGATCTTGATTATGTAATTTAAGTTGTAACCCATTTATATATAATATGAATCATTCATTTATATTTTTTTTTCACTTTGTTGCTTAGTGATGAAGAAACCTAAAATTTGGTAATGGAGAAGAAAATATTAATTTTTTTACACGTAATATACCATAATACAGTGTGAATATGACAAATACAATTATAATTGAGTTTTATTACGTAATTTCACTTATTAACCGTTTATATATAATATGAATCATTAATTTATAATCCTTTAGATTTGTTACTTAGTGATGAAGAAACCTAAAATTTGGTGATGGAGAAGAAAATTATATAATTTATTTATATATAGTATACCATAATACAATGTGAATATGCCGAATATAAATAATATTGATCTTGATTATGTAGTTTCAGTTGTTACCCATTTATATATAATATGAATCATTCATTTATAGTTTTTTAACTTTGTTTCTTAGTGATGAAGAAACCTAAAATTTGGTGATGGAGAAGAAAAATATTGATTTTTTTTACATAAAATATACCATACTACAATGTGAATATGGCGAATACAAATAATATTGAGTTTTATTATGTAATTTCACTTATTAACCATTTATATATAGTATGAATAATTAATTTATAGTCCTTCAACTTTGTTACTTAGTGATGAAGAAACCTGAAATTTGGTGATGGAAAAGAAAATTATTGAATTTATTTACATATAATATACCATAGTACAATGTGAATATGCCGAATACGAATAATGTTGATCTTGATTAAGTAAATTCACTTGTTACCTATTTATATATAATATGAATAATTCATTTATAGTTTTTTTTTAACTTTTTTCTTAGTGATGATGAAACCTAAAATTTGGTGATGGGGAAAAAATATTAAATTCTTTTTTACATATAATATACCATAATATAATGTGAATATGATGAATACAAATAATATTGAGCTTTATTATCTAATTTCAGTCGTTAACCATTTATATATAATATGAATCATTAATTTATAGTCCTTTAACTTTGTTACTTAGTGATGAAGAAACGTAAAATTTGGTGATGGAGAAGAAAATTATTGAATTTATTTACATATAATATACCATAATACAATGTGAATATGCCGAATACAAACAATATTGATCTTGACTATGTAATTTCACTTCATACCCATTTATTTATAATATGAATCATTCATTTATAGTTTTTTCAATTTGTTGCTTAGTGATGTAGAAACCTAAAATTTGGTGATCGAGAAGAAAAATATTTTTTTTCCAGATAATATACCATAATACAATGAGAATATGACGAATACAAATAAAATTGAGTTTTAATACGTAATTTCACTTATTAACCATTTATATATAATATGAATCGTTAATTTATAGTACTTTAACTTTGTTTCTTAGGGATGAAGAAACCTAAAATTTGGTGATGGAGAAGAAAATTATTGAATTTATTTACATATTTTATACCATATTACAATGTGAATATGCCGAATACAAATAATATTGATCTTGATTATGTAATTTAAGTTGTAACCCATTTATATATAATATGAATCATTCATTTATATTTTTTTCACTTTGTTGCTTAGTGATGAAGAAACCTAAAATTTGGTGATGGAGAAGAAAATTATTGAATTTATTTACATATTTTATACCATAATACAATGTGAATATGCCGAATACAAATAATATTGATCTTGATTATGTAATTTAAGTTGTAACCCATTTATATATAATATGAATCATTCATTTATATTTTTTTTTCACTTTGTTGCTTAGTGATGAAGAAACCTAAAATTTGGTAATGGAGAAGAAAATATTAATTTTTTTACACGTAATATACCATAATACAGTGTGAATATGACAAATACAATTATAATTGAGTTTTATTACGTAATTTCACTTATTAACCGTTTATATATAATATGAATCATTAATTTATAATCCTTTAGATTTGTTACTTAGTGATGAAGAAACCTAAAATTTGGTGATGGAGAAGAAAATTATATAATTTATTTATATATAGTATACCATAATACAATGTGAATATGCCGAATATAAATAATATTGATCTTGATTATGTAGTTTCAGTTGTTACCCATTTATATATAATATGAATCATTCATTTATAGTTTTTTAACTTTGTTTCTTAGTGATGAAGAAACCTAAAATTTGGTGATGGAGAAGAAAAATATTGATTTTTTTTACATAAAATATACCATACTACAATGTGAATATGGCGAATACAAATAATATTGAGTTTTATTATGTAATTTCACTTATTAACCATTTATATATAGTATGAATAATTAATTTATAGTCCTTCAACTTTGTTACTTAGTGATGAAGAAACCTGAAATTTGGTGATGGAAAAGAAAATTATTGAATTTATTTACATATAATATACCATAGTACAATGTGAATATGCCGAATACGAATAATGTTGATCTTGATTAAGTAAATTCACTTGTTACCTATTTATATATAATATGAATAATTCATTTATAGTTTTTTTTTAACTTTTTTCTTAGTGATGATGAAACCTAAAATTTGGTGATGGGGAAAAAATATTAAATTCTTTTTTACATATAATATACCATAATATAATGTGAATATGATGAATACAAATAATATTGAGCTTTATTATCTAATTTCAGTCGTTAACCATTTATATATAATATGAATCATTAATTTATAGTCCTTTAACTTTGTTACTTAGTGATGAAGAAACGTAAAATTTGGTGATGGAGAAGAAAATTATTGAATTTATTTACATATAATATACCATAATACAATGTGAATATGCCGAATACAAACAATATTGATCTTGACTATGTAATTTCACTTCATACCCATTTATTTATAATATGAATCATTCATTTATAGTTTTTTCAATTTGTTGCTTAGTGATGTAGAAACCTAAAATTTGGTGATCGAGAAGAAAAATATTTTTTTTCCAGATAATATACCATAATACAATGAGAATATGACGAATACAAATAAAATTGAGTTTTAATACGTAATTTCACTTATTAACCATTTATATATAATATGAATCGTTAATTTATAGTACTTTAACTTTGTTTCTTAGGGATGAAGAAACCTAAAATTTGGTGATGGAGAAGAAAATTATTGAATTTATTTACATATTTTATACCATATTACAATGTGAATATGCCGAATACAAATAATATTGATCTTGATTATGTAATTTAAGTTGTAACCCATTTATATATAATATGAATCATTCATTTATATTTTTTTCACTTTGTTGCTTAGTGATGAAGAAACCTAAAATTTGGTGATGGAGAAGAAAATTATTGAATTTATTTACATATTTTATACCATAATACAATGTGAATATGCCGAATACAAATAATATTGATCTTGATTATGTAATTTAAGTTGTAACCCATTTATATATAATATGAATCATTCATTTATATTTTTTTTCACTTTGTTGCTTAGTGATGAAGAAACCTAAAATTTGGTAATGGAGAAGAAAATATTAATTTTTTTACACGTAATATACCATAATACAGTGTGAATATGACAAATACAATTATAATTGAGTTTTATTACGTAATTTCACTTATTAACCGTTTATATATAATATGAATCATTAATTTATAATCCTTTAGATTTGTTACTTAGTGATGAAGAAACCTAAAATTTGGTGATGGAGAAGAAAATTATATAATTTATTTATATATAGTATACCATAATACAATGTGAATATGCCGAATATAAATAATATTGATCTTGATTATGTAGTTTCAGTTGTTACCCATTTATATATAATATGAATCATTCATTTATAGTTTTTTAACTTTGTTTCTTAGTGATGAAGAAACCTAAAATTTGGTGATGGAGAAGAAAAATATTGATTTTTTTTACATAAAATATACCATACTACAATGTGAATATGGCGAATACAAATAATATTGAGTTTTATTATGTAATTTCACTTATTAACCATTTATATATAGTATGAATAATTAATTTATAGTCCTTCAACTTTGTTACTTAGTGATGAAGAAACCTGAAATTTGGTGATGGAAAAGAAAATTATTGAATTTATTTACATATAATATACCATAGTACAATGTGAATATGCCGAATACGAATAATGTTGATCTTGATTAAGTAAATTCACTTGTTACCTATTTATATATAATATGAATAATTCATTTATAGTTTTTTTTTAACTTTTTTCTTAGTGATGATGAAACCTAAAATTTGGTGATGGGGAAAAAATATTAAATTCTTTTTTACATATAATATACCATAATACAATGTGAATATGATGAATACAAATAATATTGAGCTTTATTATCTAATTTCAGTCGTTAACCATTTATATATAATATGAATCATTAATTTATAGTCCTTTAACTTTGTTACTTAGTGATGAAGAAACGTAAAATTTGGTGATGGAGAAGAAAATTATTGAATTTATTTACATATAATATACCATAATACAATGTGAATATGCCGAATACAAACAATATTGATCTTGACTATGTAATTTCACTTCATACCCATTTATTTATAATATGAATCATTCATTTATAGTTTTTTCAATTTGTTGCTTAGTGATGTAGAAACCTAAAATTTGGTGATCGAGAAGAAAAATTTTTTTTTCCAGATAATATACCATAATACAATGAGAATATGACGAATACAAATAAAATTGAGTTTTAATACGTAATTTCACTTATTAACCATTTATATATAATATGAATCGTTAATTTATAGTACTTTAACTTTGTTTCTTAGGGATGAAGAAACCTAAAATTTGGTGATGGAGAAGAAAATTATTGAATTTATTTACATATTTTATACCATATTACAATGTGAATATGCCGAATACAAATAATATTGATCTTGATTATGTAATTTAAGTTGTAACCCATTTATATATAATATGAATCATTCATTTATATTTTTTTCACTTTGTTGCTTAGTGATGAAGAAACCTAAAATTTGGTGATGGAGAAGAAAATTATTGAATTTATTTACATATTTTATACCATAATACAATGTGAATATGCCGAATACAAATAATATTGATCTTGATTATGTAATTTAAGTTGTAACCCATTTATATATAATATGAATCATTCATTTATTTTTTTTTCACTTTGTTGCTTAGTGATGAAGAAACCTAAAATTTGGTAATGGAGAAGAAAATATTAATTTTTTTACACGTAATATACCATAATACAGTGTGAATATGACAAATACAATTATAATTGAGTTTTATTACGTAATTTCACTTATTAACCGTTTATATATAATATGAATCATTAATTTATAATCCTTTAGATTTGTTACTTAGTGATGAAGAAACCTAAAATTTGGTGATGGAGAAGAAAATTATATAATTTATTTATATATAGTATACCATAATACAATGTGAATATGCCGAATATAAATAATATTGATCTTGATTATGTAGTTTCAGTTGTTACCCATTTATATATAATATGAATCATTCATTTATAGTTTTTTAACTTTGTTTCTTAGTGATGAAGAAACCTAAAATTTGGTGATGGAGAAGAAAAATATTGATTTTTTTTACATAAAATATACCATACTACAATGTGAATATGGCGAATACAAATAATATTGAGTTTTATTATGTAATTTCACTTATTAACCATTTATATATAGTATGAATAATTAATTTATAGTCCTTCAACTTTGTTACTTAGTGATTAAGAAACCTGAAATTTGGTGATGGAAAAGAAAATTATTGAATTTATTTACATATAATATACAATAATACAATGTGAATATGCCGAATACAAACAATATTGATCTTGACTATGTAATTTCACTTCATACCCATTTATTTATAATATGAATCATTCATTTATAGTTTTTTCAATTTGTTGCTTAGTGATGTAGAAACCTAAAATTTGGTGATCGAGAAGAAAAATATTTTTTTTCCAGATAATATACCATAATACAATGAGAATATGACGAATACAAATAAAATTGAGTTTTAATACGTAATTTCACTTATTAACCATTTATATATAATATGAATCGTTAATTTATAGTACTTTAACTTTGTTTCTTAGGGATGAAGAAACCTAAAATTTGGTGATGGAGAAGAAAATTATTGAATTTATTTACATATTTTATACCATATTACAATGTGAATATGCCGAATACAAATAATATTGATCTTGATTATGTAATTTAAGTTGTAACCCATTTATATATAATATGAATCATTCATTTATATTTTTTTCACTTTGTTGCTTAGTGATGAAGAAACCTAAAATTTGGTGATGGAGAAGAAAATTATTGAATTTATTTACATATTTTATACCATAATACAATGTGAATATGCCGAATACAAATAATATTGATCTTGATTATGTAATTTAAGTTGTAACCCATTTATATATAATATGAATCATTCATTTATATTTTTTTTCACTTTGTTGCTTAGTGATGAAGAAACCTAAAATTTGGTAATGGAGAAGAAAATATTAATTTTTTTACACGTAATATACCATAATACAGTGTGAATATGACAAATACAATTATAATTGAGTTTATTACGTAATTTCACTTATTAACCGTTTATATATAATATGAATCATTAATTTATAATCCTTTAGATTTGTTACTTAGTGATGAAGAAACCTAAAATTTGGTGATGGAGAAGAAAATTATATAATTTATTTATATATAGTATACCATAATACAATGTGAATATGCCGAATATAAATAATATTGATCTTGATTATGTAGTTTCAGTTGTTACCCATTTATATATAATATGAATCATTCATTTATAGTTTTTTAACTTTGTTTCTTAGTGATGAAGAAACCTAAAATTTGGTGATGGAGAAGAAAAATATTGATTTTTTTTACATAAAATATACCATACTACAATGTGAATATGGCGAATACAAATAATATTGAGTTTTATTATGTAATTTCACTTATTAACCATTTATATATAGTATGAATAATTAATTTATAGTCCTTCAACTTTGTTACTTAGTGATGAAGAAACCTGAAATTTGGTGATGGAAAGAAAATTATTGAATTTATTTACATATAATATACCATAGTACAATGTGAATATGCCGAATACGAATAATGTTGATCTTGATTAAGTAAATTCACTTGTTACCTATTTATATATAATATGAATAATTCATTTATAGTTTTTTTTTAACTTTTTTCTTAGTGATGATGAAACCTAAAATTTGGTGATGGGGAAAAAATATTAAATTCTTTTTTACATATAATATACCATAATACAATGTGAATATGATGAATACAAATAATATTGAGCTTTATTATCTAATTTCAGTCGTTAACCATTTATATATAATATGAATCATTAATTTATAGTCCTTTAACTTTGTTACTTAGTGATGAAGAAACGTAAAATTTGGTGATGGAGAAGAAAATTATTGAATTTATTTACATATAATATACCATAATACAATGTGAATATGCCGAATACAAACAATATTGATCTTGACTATGTAATTTCACTTCATACCCATTTATTTATAATATGAATCATTCATTTATAGTTTTTTCAATTTGTTGCTTAGTGATGTAGAAACCTAAAATTTGGTGATCGAGAAGAAAAATATTTTTTTTCCAGATAATATACCATAATACAATGAGAATATGACGAATACAAATAAAATTGAGTTTTAATACGTAATTTCACTTATTAACCATTTATATATAATATGAATCGTTAATTTATAGTACTTTAACTTTGTTTCTTAGGGATGAAGAAACCTAAAATTTGGTGATGGAGAAGAAAATTATTGAATTTATTTACATATTTTATACCATATTACAATGTGAATATGCCGAATACAAATAATATTGATCTTGATTATGTAATTTAAGTTGTAACCCATTTATATATAATATGAATCATTCATTTATATTTTTTTCACTTTGTTGCTTAGTGATGAAGAAACCTAAAATTTGGTGATGGAGAAGAAAATTATTGAATTTATTTACATATTTTATACCATAATACAATGTGAATATGCCGAATACAAATAATATTGATCTTGATTATGTAATTTAAGTTGTAACCCATTTATATATAATATGAATCATTCATTTATATTTTTTTTCACTTTGTTGCTTAGTGATGAAGAAACCTAAAATTTGGTAATGGAGAAGAAAATATTAATTTTTTTACACGTAATATACCATAATACAGTGTGAATATGACAAATACAATTATAATTGAGTTTTATTACGTAATTTCACTTATTAACCGTTTATATATAATATGAATCATTAATTTATAATCCTTTAGATTTGTTACTTAGTGATGAAGAAACCTAAAATTTGGTGATGGAGAAGAAAATTATATAATTTATTTATATATAGTATACCATAATACAATGTGAATATGCCGAATATAAATAATATTGATCTTGATTATGTAGTTTCAGTTGTTACCCATTTATATATAATATGAATCATTCATTTATAGTTTTTTAACTTTGTTTCTTAGTGATGAAGAAACCTAAAATTTGGTGATGGAGAAGAAAAATATTGATTTTTTTACATAAAATATACCATACTACAATGTGAATATGGCGAATACAAATAATATTGAGTTTTATTATGTAATTTCACTTATTAACCATTTATATATAGTATGAATAATTAATTTATAGTCCTTCAACTTTGTTACTTAGTGATGAAGAAACCTGAAATTTGGTGATGGAAAAGAAAATTATTGAATTTATTTACATATAATATACCATAGTACAATGTGAATATGCCGAATACGAATAATGTTGATCTTGATTAAGTAAATTCACTTGTTACCTATTTATATATAATATGAATAATTCATTTATAGTTTTTTTTTAACTTTTTTCTTAGTGATGATGAAACCTAAAATTTGGTGATGGGGAAAAAATATTAAATTCTTTTTTACATATAATATACCATAATATAATGTGAATATGATGAATACAAATAATATTGAGCTTTATTATCTAATTTCAGTCGTTAACCATTTATATATAATATGAATCATTAATTTATAGTCCTTTAACTTTGTTACTTAGTGATGAAGAAACGTAAAATTTGGTGATGGAGAAGAAAATTATTGAATTTATTTACATATAATATACCATAATACAATGTGAATATGCCGAATACAAACAATATTGATCTTGACTATGTAATTTCACTTCATACCCATTTATTTATAATATGAATCATTCATTTATAGTTTTTTCAATTTGTTGCTTAGTGATGTAGAAACCTAAAATTTGGTGATCGAGAAGAAAAATATTTTTTTTCCAGATAATATACCATAATACAATGAGAATATGACGAATACAAATAAAATTGAGTTTTAATACGTAATTTCACTTATTAACCATTTATATATAATATGAATCGTTAATTTATAGTACTTTAACTTTGTTTCTTAGGGATGAAGAAACCTAAAATTTGGTGATGGAGAAGAAAATTATTGAATTTATTTACATATTTTATACCATATTACAATGTGAATATGCCGAATACAAATAATATTGATCTTGATTATGTAATTTAAGTTGTAACCCATTTATATATAATATGAATCATTCATTTATATTTTTTTCACTTTGTTGCTTAGTGATGAAGAAACCTAAAATTTGGTGATGGAGAAGAAAATTATTGAATTTATTTACATATTTTATACCATAATACAATGTGAATATGCCGAATACAAATAATATTGATCTTGATTATGTAATTTAAGTTGTAACCCATTTATATATAATATGAATCATTCATTTATATTTTTTTTCACTTTGTTGCTTAGTGATGAAGAAACCTAAAATTTGGTAATGGAGAAGAAAATATTAATTTTTTTACACGTAATATACCATAATACAGTGTGAATATGACAAATACAATTATAATTGAGTTTTATTACGTAATTTCACTTATTAACCGTTATATATAATATGAATCATTAATTTATAATCCTTTAGATTTGTTACTTAGTGATGAAGAAACCTAAAATTTGGTGATGGAGAAGAAAATTATATAATTTATTTATATATAGTATACCATAATACAATGTGAATATGCCGAATATAAATAATATTGATCTTGATTATGTAGTTTCAGTTGTTACCCATTTATATATAATATGAATCATTCATTTATAGTTTTTTAACTTTGTTTCTTAGTGATGAAGAAACCTAAAATTTGGTGATGGAGAAGAAAAATATTGATTTTTTTTACATAAAATATACCATACTACAATGTGAATATGGCGAATACAAATAATATTGAGTTTTATTATGTAATTTCACTTATTAACCATTTATATATAGTATGAATAATTAATTTATAGTCCTTCAACTTTGTTACTTAGTGATGAAGAAACCTGAAATTTGGTGATGGAAAAGAAAATTATTGAATTTATTTACATATAATATACCATAGTACAATGTGAATATGCCGAATACGAATAATGTTGATCTTGATTAAGTAAATTCACTTGTTACCTATTTATATATAATATGAATAATTCATTTATAGTTTTTTTTTAACTTTTTTGCTTAGTGATGATGAAACCTAAAATTTGGTGATGGGGAAAAAATATTAAATTCTTTTTTACATATAATATACCATAATACAATGTGAATATGATGAATACAAATAATATTGAGCTTTATTATCTAATTTCAGTCGTTAACCATTTATATATAATATGAATCATTAATTTATAGTCCTTTAACTTTGTTACTTAGTGATGAAGAAACGTAAAATTTGGTGATGGAGAAGAAAATTATTGAATTTATTTACATATAATATACCATAATACAATGTGAATATGCCGAATACAAACAATATTGATCTTGACTATGTAATTTCACTTCATACCCATTTATTTATAATATGAATCATTCATTTATAGTTTTTTCAATTTGTTGCTTAGTGATGTAGAAACCTAAAATTTGGTGATCGAGAAGAAAAATATTTTTTTTCCAGATAATATACCATAATACAATGAGAATATGACGAATACAAATAAAATTGAGTTTTAATACGTAATTTCACTTATTAACCATTTATATATAATATGAATCGTTAATTTATAGTACTTTAACTTTGTTTCTTAGGGATGAAGAAACCTAAAATTTGGTGATGGAGAAGAAAATTATTGAATTTATTTACATATTTTATACCATATTACAATGTGAATATGCCGAATACAAATAATATTGATCTTGATTATGTAATTTAAGTTGTAACCCATTTATATATAATATGAATCATTCATTTATATTTTTTTCACTTTGTTGCTTAGTGATGAAGAAACCTAAAATTTGGTGATGGAGAAGAAAATTATTGAATTTATTTACATATTTTATACCATAATACAATGTGAATATGCCGAATACAAATAATATTGATCTTGATTATGTAATTTAAGTTGTAACCCATTTATATATAATATGAATCATTCATTTATATTTTTTTTTCACTTTGTTGCTTAGTGATGAAGAAACCTAAAATTTGGTAATGGAGAAGAAAATATTAATTTTTTTACACGTAATATACCATAATACAGTGTGAATATGACAAATACAATTATAATTGAGTTTTATTACGTAATTTCACTTATTAACCGTTTATATATAATATGAATCATTAATTTATAATCCTTTAGATTTGTTACTTAGTGATGAAGAAACCTAAAATTTGGTGATGGAGAAGAAAATTATATAATTTATTTATATATAGTATACCATAATACAATGTGAATATGCCGAATATAAATAATATTGATCTTGATTATGTAGTTTCAGTTGTTACCCATTTATATATAATATGAATCATTCATTTATAGTTTTTTAACTTTGTTTCTTAGTGATGAAGAAACCTAAAATTTGGTGATGGAGAAGAAAAATATTGATTTTTTTTACATAAAATATACCATACTACAATGTGAATATGGCGAATACAAATAATATTGAGTTTTATTATGTAATTTCACTTATTAACCATTTATATATAGTATGAATAATTAATTTATAGTCCTTCAACTTTGTTACTTAGTGATGAAGAAACCTGAAATTTGGTGATGGAAAAGAAAATTATTGAATTTATTTACATATAATATACCATAGTACAATGTGAATATGCCGAATACGAATAATGTTGATCTTGATTAAGTAAATTCACTTGTTACCTATTTATATATAATATGAATAATTCATTTATAGTTTTTTTTTTAAACTTTTTTCTTAGTGATGATGAAGCCTAAAATTTGGTGATGGGGAAAAAATATTAAATTCTTTTTTACATATAATATACCATAATATAATGTGAATATGATGAATACAAATAATATTGAGCTTTATTATCTAATTTCAGTCGTTAACCATTTATATATAATATGAATCATTAATTTATAGTCCTTTAACTTTGTTACTTAGTGATGAAGAAACGTAAAATTTGGTGATGGAGAAGAAAATTATTGAATTTATTTACATATAATATACCATAATACAATGTGAATATGCCGAATACAAACAATATTGATCTTGACTATGTAATTTCACTTCATACCCATTTATTTATAATATGAATCATTCATTTATAGTTTTTTCAATTTGTTGCTTAGTGATGTAGAAACCTAAAATTTGGTGATCGAGAAGAAAAATATTTTTTTTCCAGATAATATACCATAATACAATGAGAATATGACGAATACAAATAAAATTGAGTTTTAATACGTAATTTCACTTATTAACCATTTATATATAATATGAATCGTTAATTTATAGTACTTTAACTTTGTTTCTTAGGGATGAAGAAACCTAAAATTTGGTGATGGAGAAGAAAATTATTGAATTTATTTACATATTTTATACCATATTACAATGTGAATATGCCGAATACAAATAATATTGATCTTGATTATGTAATTTAAGTTGTAACCCATTTATATATAATATGAATCATTCATTTATATTTTTTTCACTTTGTTGCTTAGTGATGAAGAAACCTAAAATTTGGTGATGGAGAAGAAAATTATTGAATTTATTTACATATTTTATACCATAATACAATGTGAATATGCCGAATACAAATAATATTGATCTTGATTATGTAATTTAAGTTGTAACCCATTTATATATAATATGAATCATTCATTTATATTTTTTTTTCACTTTGTTGCTTAGTGATGAAGAAACCTAAAATTTGGTAATGGAGAAGAAAATATTAATTTTTTTACACGTAATATACCATAATACAGTGTGAATATGACAAATACAATTATAATTGAGTTTTATTACGTAATTTCACTTATTAACCGTTTATATATAATATGAATCATTAATTTATAATCCTTTAGATTTGTTACTTAGTGATGAAGAAACCTAAAATTTGGTGATGGAGAAGAAAATTATATAATTTATTTATATATAGTATACCATAATACAATGTGAATATGCCGAATATAAATAATATTGATCTTGATTATGTAGTTTCAGTTGTTACCCATTTATATATAATATGAATCATTCATTTATAGTTTTTTAACTTTGTTTCTTAGTGATGAAGAAACCTAAAATTTGGTGATGGAGAAGAAAAATATTGATTTTTTTTACATAAAATATACCATACTACAATGTGAATATGGCGAATACAAATAATATTGAGTTTTATTATGTAATTTCACTTATTAACCATTTATATATAGTATGAATAATTAATTTATAGTCCTTCAACTTTGTTACTTAGTGATGAAGAAACCTGAAATTTGGTGATGGAAAAGAAAATTATTGAATTTATTTACATATAATATACCATAGTACAATGTGAATATGCCGAATACGAATAATGTTGATCTTGATTAAGTAAATTCACTTGTTACCTATTTATATATAATATGAATAATTCATTTATAGTTTTTTTTTTAACTTTTTTTCTTAGTGATGATGAAACCTAAAATTTGGTGATGGGGAAAAAATATTAAATTCTTTTTTACATATAATATACCATAATATAATGTGAATATGATGAATACAAATAATATTGAGCTTTATTATCTAATTTCAGTCGTTAACCATTTATATATAATATGAATCATTAATTTATAGTCCTTTAACTTTGTTACTTAGTGATGAAGAAACGTAAAATTTGGTGATGGAGAAGAAAATTATTGAATTTATTTACATATAATATACCATAATACAATGTGAATATGCCGAATACAAACAATATTGATCTTGACTATGTAATTTCACTTCATACCCATTTATTTATAATATGAATCATTCATTTATAGTTTTTTCAATTTGTTGCTTAGTGATGTAGAAACCTAAAATTTGGTGATCGAGAAGAAAAATATTTTTTTTCCAGATAATATACCATAATACAATGAGAATATGACGAATACAAATAAAATTGAGTTTTAATACGTAATTTCACTTATTAACCATTTATATATAATATGAATCGTTAATTTATAGTACTTTAACTTTGTTTCTTAGGGATGAAGAAACCTAAAATTTGGTGATGGAGAAGAAAATTATTGAATTTATTTACATATTTTATACCATATTACAATGTGAATATGCCGAATACAAATAATATTGATCTTGATTATGTAATTTAAGTTGTAACCCATTTATATATAATATGAATCATTCATTTATATTTTTTTCACTTTGTTGCTTAGTGATGAAGAAACCTAAAATTTGTTGATGGAGAAGAAAATTATTGAATTTATTTACATATTTTATACCATAATACAATGTGAATATGCCGAATACAAGTAATATTGATCTTGATTATGTAATTTAAGTTGTAACCCATTTATATATAATATGAATCATTCATTTATATTTTTTTTTCACTTTGTTGCTTAGTGATGAAGAAACCTAAAATTTGGTAATGGAGAAGAAAATATTAATTTTTTTACACGTAATATACCATAATACAGTGTGAATATGACAAATACAATTATAATTGAGTTTTATTACGTAATTTCACTTATTAACCGTTTATATATAATATGAATCATTAATTTATAATCCTTTAGATTTGTTACTTAGTGATGAAGAAACCTAAAATTTGGTGATGGAGAAGAAAATTATATAATTTATTTATATATAGTATACCATAATACAATGTGAATATGCCGAATATAAATAATATTGATCTTGATTATGTAGTTTCAGTTGTTACCCATTTATATATAATATGAATCATTCATTTATAGTTTTTTAACTTTGTTTCTTAGTGATGAAGAAACCTAAAATTTGGTGATGGAGAAGAAAAATATTGATTTTTTTTACATAAAATATACCATACTACAATGTGAATATGGCGAATACAAATAATATTGAGTTTTATTATGTAATTTCACTTATTAACCATTTATATATAGTATGAATAATTAATTTATAGTCCTTCAACTTTGTTACTTAGTGATGAAGAAACCTGAAATTTGGTGATGGAAAAGAAAATTATTGAATTTATTTACATATAATATACCATAGTACAATGTGAATATGCCGAATACGAATAATGTTGATCTTGATTAAGTAAATTCACTTGTTACCTATTTATATATAATATGAATAATTCATTTATAGTTTTTTTTTTAACTTTTTTTCTTAGTGATGATGAAACCTAAAATTTGGTGATGGGGAAAAAATATTAAATTCTTTTTTACATATAATATACCATAATATAATGTGAATATGATGAATACAAAAATATTGAGCTTTATTATCTAATTTCAGTCGTTAACCATTTATATATAATATGAATCATTAATTTATAGTCCTTTAACTTTGTTACTTAGTGATGAAGAAACGTAAAATTTGGTGATGGAGAAGAAATTATTGAATTTATTTACATATAATATACCATAATACAATGTGAATATGCCGAATACAAACAATATTGATCTTGACTATGTAATTTCACTTCATACCCATTTATTTATAATATGAATCATTCATTTATAGTTTTTTCAATTTGTTGCTTAGTGATGTAGAAACCTAAAATTTGGTGATCGAGAAGAAAAATATTTTTTTCCAGATAATATACCATAATACAATGAGAATATGACGAATACAAATAAAATTGAGTTTTAATACGTAATTTCACTTATTAACCATTTATATATAATATGAATCGTTAATTTATAGTACTTTAACTTTGTTTCTTAGGGATGAAGAAACCTAAAATTTGGTGATGGAGAAGAAAATTATTGAATTTATTTACATATTTTATACCATATTACAATGTGAATATGCCGAATACAAATAATATTGATCTTGATTATGTAATTTAAGTTGTAACCATTATATATAATATGAATCATTCATTTATATTTTTTTCACTTTGTTGCTTAGTGATGAAGAAACCTAAAATTTGGTGATGGAGAAGAAAATTATTGAATTTATTTACATATTTTATACCATAATACAATGTGAATATGCCGAATACAAATAATATTGATCTTGATTATGTAATTTAAGTTGTAACCCATTTATATATAATATGAATCATTCATTTATATTTTTTTTTCACTTTGTTGCTTAGTGATGAAGAAACCTAAAATTTGGTAATGGAGAAGAAAATATTAATTTTTTTACACGTAATATACCATAATACAGTGTGAATATGACAAATACAATTATAATTGAGTTTTATTACGTAATTTCACTTATTAACCGTTTATATATAATATGAATCATTAATTTATAATCCTTTAGATTTGTTACTTAGTGATGAAGAAACCTAAAATTTGGTGATGGAGAAGAAAATTATATAATTTATTTATATATAGTATACCATAATACAATGTGAATATGCCGAATATAAATAATATTGATCTTGATTATGTAGTTTCAGTTGTTACCCATTTATATATAATATGAATCATTCATTTATAGTTTTTAACTTTGTTTCTTAGTGATGAAGAAACCTAAAATTTGGTGATGGAGAAGAAAAATATTGATTTTTTTTACATAAAATATACCATACTACAATGTGAATATGGCGAATACAAATAATATTGAGTTTTATTATGTAATTTCACTTATTAACCATTTATATATAGTATGAATAATTATTTATAGTCCTTCAACTTTGTTACTTAGTGATGAAGAAACCTGAAATTTGGTGATGGAAAAGAAAATTATTGAATTTATTTACATATAATATACCATAGTACAATGTGAATATGCCGAATACGAATAATGTTGATCTTGATTAAGTAAATTCACTTGTTACCTATTTATATATAATATGAATAATTCATTTATAGTTTTTTTTTAACTTTTTTCTTAGTGATGATGAAACTAAAATTTGGTGATGGGGAAAAAATATTAAATTCTTTTTTACATATAATATACCATAATATAATGTGAATATGATGAATACAAATAATATTGAGCTTTATTATCTAATTTCAGTCGTTAACCATTTATATATAATATGAATCATTAATTTATAGTCCTTTAACTTTGTTACTTAGTGATGAAGAAACGTAAAATTTGGTGATGGAGAAGAAAATTATTGAATTTATTTACATATAATATACCATAATACAATGTGAATATGCCGAATACAAACAATATTGATCTTGACTATGTAATTTCACTTCATACCCATTTATTTATAATATGAATCATTCATTTATAGTTTTTTCAATTTGTTGCTTAGTGATGTAGAAACCTAAAATTTGGTGATCGAGAAGAAAAATATTTTTTTTCCAGATAATATACCATAATACAATGAGAATATGACGAATACAAATAAAATTGAGTTTTAATACGTAATTTCACTTATTAACCATTTATATATAATATGAATCGTTAATTTATAGTACTTTAACTTTGTTTCTTAGGGATGAAGAAACCTAAATTTGGTGATGGAGAAGAAAATTATTGAATTTATTTACATATTTTATACCATATTACAATGTGAATATGCCGAATACAAATAATATTGATCTTGATTATGTAATTTAAGTTGTAACCCATTTATATATAATATGAATCATTCATTTATATTTTTTCACTTTGTTGCTTAGTGATGAAGAAACCTAAAATTTGGTGATGGAGAAGAAAATTATTGAATTTATTTACATATTTTATACCATAATACAATGTGAATATGCCGAATACAATAATATTGATCTTGATTATGTAATTTAAGTTGTAACCCATTTATATATAATATGAATCATTCATTTATATTTTTTTTCACTTTGTTGCTTAGTGATGAAGAAACCTAAAATTTGGTAATGGAGAAGAAAATATTAATTTTTTACACGTAATATACCATAATACAGTGTGAATATGACAAATACAATTATAATTGAGTTTTATTACGTAATTTCACTTATTAACCGTTTATATATAATATGAATCATTAATTTATAATCCTTTAGATTTGTTACTTAGTGATGAAGAAACCTAAAATTTGGTGATGGAGAAGAAAATTATATAATTTATTTATATATAGTATACCATAATACAATGTGAATATGCCGAATATAAATAATATTGATCTTGATTATGTAGTTTCAGTTGTTACCCATTTATATATAATATGAATCATTCATTTATAGTTTTTTAACTTTGTTTCTTAGTGATGAAGAAACCTAAAATTTGGTGATGGAGAAGAAAAATATTGATTTTTTTTACATAAAATATACCATACTACAATGTGAATATGGCGAATACAAATAATATTGAGTTTTATTATGTAATTTCACTTATTAACCATTTATATATAGTATGAATAATTAATTTATAGTCCTTCAACTTTGTTACTTAGTGATGAAGAAACCTGAAATTTGGTGATGGAAAAGAAAATTATTGAATTTATTTACATATAATATACCATAGTACAATGTGAATATGCCGAATACGAATAATGTTGATCTTGATTAGTAAATTCACTTGTTACCTATTTATATATAATATGAATAATTCATTTATAGTTTTTTTTTAACTTTTTTCTTAGTGATGATGAAACCTAAAATTTGGTGATGGGGAAAAATATTAAATTCTTTTTTACATATAATATACCATAATACAATGTGAATATGATGAATACA
The DNA here is from genome assembly GCF_024323335.1 of Lathyrus oleraceus. Taxonomy (NCBI): domain Eukaryota; kingdom Viridiplantae; phylum Streptophyta; class Magnoliopsida; order Fabales; family Fabaceae; genus Lathyrus; species Lathyrus oleraceus. The sequence goes on along the minus strand of NW_026113146.1, from coordinate 2,563 downwards.
AATAATATTGAGCTTTATTATCTAATTTCAGTCGTTAACCATTTATATATAATATGAATCATTAATTATAGTCCTTTAACTTTGTTACTTAGTGATGAAGAAACGTAAAATTTGGTGATGGAGAAGAAAATTATTGAATTTATTTACATATAATATACCATAATACAATGTGAATATGCCGAATACAAACAATATTGATCTTGACTATGTAATTTCACTTCATACCCATTTATTTATAATATGAATCATTCATTTATAGTTTTTTCAATTTGTTGCTTAGTGATGTAGAAACCTAAAATTTGGTGATCGAGAAGAAAAATATTTTTTTTCCAGATAATATACCATAATACAATGAGAATATGACGAATACAAATAAATTGAGTTTTAATACGTAATTTCACTTATTAACCATTTATATATAATATGAATCGTTAATTTATAGTACTTTAACTTTGTTTCTTAGGGATGAAGAAACCTAAATTTGGTGATGGAGAAGAAAATTATTGAATTTATTTACATATTTTATACCATATTACAATGTGAATATGCCGAATACAAATAATATTGATCTTGATTATGTAATTTAAGTTGTAACCCATATATATAATATGAATCATTCATTTATATTTTTTTCACTTTGTTGCTTAGTGATGAAGAAACCTAAAATTTGGTGATGGAGAAGAAAATTATTGAATTTATTTACATATTTTATACCATAATACAATGTGAATATGCCGAATACAAATAATATTGATCTTGATTATGTAATTTAAGTTGTAACCCATTATATATAATATGAATCATTCATTTATATTTTTTTTCACTTTGTTGCTTAGTGATGAAGAAACCTAAAATTTGGTAATGGAGAAGAAAATATTATTTTTTTACACGTAATATACCATAATACAGTGTGAATATGACAAATACAATTATAATTGAGTTTTATTACGTAATTTCACTTATTAACCGTTATATATAATATGAATCATTAATTTATAATCCTTTAGATTTGTTACTTAGTGATGAAGAAACCTAAAATTTGGTGATGGAGAAGAAAATTATATAATTTATTTATATATAGTATACCATAATACAATGTGAATATGCCGAATATAAATAATATTGATCTTGATTATGTAGTTTCAGTTGTTACCCATATATATAATATGAATCATTCATTTATAGTTTTTTAACTTTGTTTCTTAGTGATGAAGAAACCTAAAATTTGGTGATGGAGAAGAAAATATTGATTTTTTTTACATAAAATATACCATACTACAATGTGAATATGGCGAATACAAATAATATTGAGTTTATTATGTAATTTCACTTATTAACCATTTATATATAGTATGAATAATTAATTTATAGTCCTTCAACTTTGTTACTTAGTGATGAAGAAACCTGAAATTTGGTGATGGAAAAGAAAATTATTGAATTTATTTACATATAATATACCATAGTACAATGTGAATATGCCGAATACGAATAATGTTGATCTTGATTAAGTAAATTCACTTGTTACCTATTTATATATAATATGAATAATTCATTTATAGTTTTTTTTTAACTTTTTTCTTAGTGATGATGAAACCTAAATTTGGTGATGGGGAAAAAATATTAAATTCTTTTTTACATATAATATACCATAATACAATGTGAATATGATGAATACAAATAATATTGAGCTTTATTATCTAATTTCATCGTTAACCATTTATATATAATATGAATCATTAATTTATAGTCCTTTAACTTTGTTGCTTAGTGATGAAGAAACGTAAATTTGGTGATGGCGAAGAAAATTATTGAATTTATTTACATATAATATACCATAATACAATGTGAATATGCCGAATACACAATATTGGGGGGGGGGGGGGGGGGGGGGGGGGGGGGGGGGGGATCTTGACTATGTAATTTCACTTCATACCCATTTATTTATAATATGAATCATTCATTTATAGTTTTTTCAATTTGTTGCTTAGTGATGTAGAAACCTAAAATTTGGTGATCGAGAAGAAAAATATTTTTTTCCAAATAATATACCATAATACAATGAGAATATGACGAATACAAATAAAATTGAGTTTTAATACGTAATTTCACTTATTAACCATTTATATATAATATGAATCGTTAATTTATAGTACTTTAACTTTGTTTCTTAGGATGAAGAAACCTAAATTGGTGATGGAGAAGAAAATTATTGAATTTATACATATTTTATACCCTATTACAATGTGAATATGCCGAATACAAATAATATTGATCTTGATTATGTAATTTAAGTTGTAACCCATTATATATAATATGAATCATTCATTTATATTTTTTTCACTTTGTTGCTTAGTGATGAAGAAACCTAAAATTTGGTGATGGAGAAGAAAATTATTGATTTATTTACATATTTTATACCATAATACAATGTGAATATGCCGAATACATAATATTGATCTGATTATGTAATTTAAGTTGTAACCCATTTATATATAATATGAATCATTCTTTATATTTTTTTTTCACTTTGTTGCTTAGTGATGAAGAAACCTAAAATTTGGTA
>NW_026113145.1:0-39012 GCF_024323335.1 Lathyrus oleraceus | reverse complement strand
TCCCAGCTTTGGAGAATAATTTATGTTATATTCTTATGAATATTTTTTTCGTTCTTAACCAATGTATTTTCAATTAAAATTTTTCTATAAAAAATAAATTTAATAAAGCTATTATTAATGACTGCAGTTTTAAACGGCGCATTTTTGTAAAATAGAAAGTAATTTGATTATGACTTAATAATTCATAATAGATTTTTATTAATTATCAACACTTAATGTTATGTTGGGTTCTAACTCCCTTAAAGTTCACATGTTTTTTTCACACAAAAAAAGTCTCTTAATAATGTTTTATATGAAAAGTTAGCGAAAAAAAAAAAAATATCAATAGAATGTTTCTTTTGGTTATTTTAGATATTCGTTATATAATTTTAAAAAGAAGTTCAATTTTGTTTGAATGTTCGAATAAACTTATTTTATATGTTCTTTGAGAACCCAAAATTATTTCAATATTTTTATTATAATTACTCGGTAATCATTACATTCATTAACAAGATTTTAAAAGTGATTAAGTTTATAATATTAAAAAACAAAAATGGCTAGTATCTAAACATAAATTTGTAGATGTATAGATAATTCCAAAGTAGCACTCCAGGCAATTCAACATTATGAATCTGGGTTGACTCCCAGTTTTGGAGAATAATTTATGTTATTTCTATAATATTTTTCTTCTTAACTAATGTATTTCAATTTAAAATTTTCCATAAAAATAAATTTAATAAAAGCTATTATTAATGACATGCAGTTTAAACGGCGCATTTTGTAAAAATAGAAAGTATTTGATTATGAACTAATAATTCATAATAGATTTTTATTAAATTATCAACAATTAATGTTATGTTGGGTTCTACTCCATTAAAAGTCACATGTTTTTTTCACACAAAAAAAAGTCTCTTAATAATGTTATTATATGAGAAGTTAGCGAAAATAATATCAATATAATGTTTCTTTTGGTATTTTACGCATATTCGTTATATTAATTTTAAAAAGAAGTTCATTTTGATTTTAATTTTCCTAAACTTATTTTAATATCGTTCTTTGAGAACACCAAAAATTATTTCAATATCTTTTATTATAAATTACTCGGTAATCATTACATTCATTAACAAGGTTTTTAAAGTGATAAAGTTTATAATATTAAAAAACAAATAATGGTATAGTATATAAACATAAATTTGTAGATGTATAGCATAATTCCAAAGTAGCACTCCAGGCAAATTCAACATTATGAATTCTGGGTTCGACTCCCAGCTTTGGAGAAAAATTTATGTTATATTCTTTTGAATATTTTTTTCTTCTTAACTCATGTATTTTCAATTTAAAATTTTTCCTATAAAAAATAATTTAATAAAGCTATTATTAATGACCTGCAGTTTAAACGGCGCATTTTTGTAAAAATAGAAAGTAATTTGATTATGAACTTAATAATTCATAATAGATTTTTATTAATTATCAACAATTAATGTTATGTTGGGTTCTACTCCCTTAAATTTCATTAAATAGTTAAACCTATCTAGATTATTCTATACCTTAATATTTAACACACATTTATTATTATAAAAATAGATTTATATAAATAAAAATATGTTGTAACTATATAGAAAACTTCATAGTTTATCCATGATTGAAATTTAAATCTTTAAATTAATATTTAATGTTTGTAAAATATGACAAATAATTTTTTAAACAAGGAACTCAGTTTCCTCAATGATGTGAATCATTATGTTCTTTTTTGTTAGTTTTTATAATTTAAAGAACTCGACAAACAAACAAATCACAACCTATTAGACTACACGTCTATGGGTGTATTGATTTTAATTGTCAATTGTTTAGGAGTTTTAGCACCATATCGCTTTAATGCATACACGACCTTAACCAATTCCTCTCTTAGTCATCCGAACAAAAACTATAGTTATATATTGTATTGAGAATATATTGGAAATTGGATATCGATGTGTCAGGAAATCCAAGCAAATCGTTTATGCAAGTCTCAAAGAACACATGTGATATATTGTTGAACTATTTGCCTACACTTTGCTTCAAGGGTGACGTTATTGTGATTAAATTTTGGAAATGGGAATATGTTGCAAGGTTTTGAAGTTTCATTATTTCTTAATGGATGATTTAAGATGCAGAAATGAGATATTCCTCATGGTCTTGATCCCTTGCATACGGAACAGTATTATGAAGATTCTGGGAAAATGATCACTCGCTCAACCGGTGATGATTTTTTGTTCATGTGTTTTATATTGAATATTCGTATAATTTCTTATCGGGGCCTGAAAGTTTTCATTTCTAATATTTCATTGTTTTTTTGGACACCATATTTCAACTCATATATGGTAGGCAACACAAGTCTTCCGTACTCGATTAGAATTTATGGCATTCCACTTTGATTATAAGAGGCCAAGGATTATGTTTTCTATTTAAATGAGTATTTGAGTTTAGAAGGCATTAAACGTAGTCACAAGTAGTTAAACACATTGATATTTTTCTAGAATATTGTGTGGTATGGACATTTTGAACTTTTTCCTAACGTTCATTTAATAAAAATGGAACGATACATTTCATCGACAATATAGAATATCAAAAACCTATTTTTCTGTTACTTTTTTCTTTTCCTTCTCCAGTTTTGCTTCTAGGTTAGGTTTGTGTCCCATAAGTTTTCTAATTTATATTTTTTTTTCAGGTGAAATTTTTACCAAAGTTATGACCCTAGTATGGTTTGATTGTTGAATGACATATATTGAGATTTTTCGAAATACACTTTTTCAAAAAACTATATCATTTTTCCTTAAAACATCCTAAAAAACGATTTAATTATAGTTTACTCTAAAGTATTGGCTGTTATTGCAATCTCATTTGTTATAAATTAAAATACTACAAGTGATATTCATTAACTTATTTGTTCATTTTGTACTATTTTAACATATTAAAAGTCACATGTTTTTTTCACACAAAAAAAAAGTCTCTTAATAATGTTATTATATGAGAAGTTAGCGAAAATAATATCAATATAATGTTTCTTTTGGTTTTACGCATATTCGTTATATTAATTTTAAAAAGAAGTTCATTTTGATTTAATTTTCCTAAACTTATTTTAATATCGTTCTTTGAGAACACCAAAAATTATTTCAATATCTTTTATTATAAATTACTCGGTAATCATTACATTCATTAACAAGGTTTTAAAAGTGATAAAGTTTATAATATTAAAAAACAAATAATGGTATAGTATATAAACATAAATTTGTAGATGTATAGCATAATTCCAAAGTAGCACTCCAGGCAAATTCAACATTATGAATTCTGGGTTCGACTCCCAGCTTTGGAGAAAATTTATGTTATATTCTTTTGAATATTTTTTCTTCTTAACTCATGTATTTTCAATTTAAAATTTTCCTATAAAAAATAAATTTAATAAAGCTATTATTAATGACCTGCAGTTTAAACGGCGCATTTTTGTAAAATATAGAAAGTAATTGATTATGAACTTAATAATTCATAATAGATTTTTATTAATTATCAACAATTAATGTTATGTTGGGTTCTACTCCCTTAAATTTCATTAAATAGTTAAACCTATCTAGATTATTCTATACCTTAATATTTAAACACACATTTATTATTATAAAAATAGATTTATATAAATAAAAATATGTTGTAACTATATAGAAAACTTCATAGTTTATCCATGATTGAAATTTAAATCTTTAAATTAATATTTAATGTTTGTAAAATATGACAAATAATTTTTTAAACAAGGAACTCAGTTTCCTCAATGATGTGAATCATTATGTTCTTTTTGTTAGTTTTTATAATTTAAAGAACTCGACAAACAAACAAATCACAACCTATTAGACTACACGTCTATGGGTGTATTGATTTTAATTGTCAATTGTTTAGGAGTTCTTAGCACCATATCGCTTTAATGCATACACGACCTTAACCAATTCCTCTCTTAGTCATCCGAACAAAAACTATAGTTATATATTGTATTGAGAATATATTGGAAATTGGATATCGATGTGTCAGGAAATCCAAGCAAATCGTTTATGCAAGTCTCAAAGAACACATGTGATATATTGTTGAACTATTTGCCTACACTTTGCTTCAAGGGTGACGTTATTGTGATTAAATTTTGGAAATGGGAATATGTTGCAAGGTTTTGAAGTTTCATTATTTCTTTAATGGATGATTTAAGATGCAGAAATGAGATATTCCTCATGGTCTTGATCCCTTGCATACGGAACAGTATTATGAAGATTCTGGGAAAATGATCACTCGCTCAACCGGTGATGATTTTTTTGTTCATGTGTTTTATATTAATATTCGTATAATGTTCTTATCGGGGGCCTGAAAGTTTTCATTTCTAATATTTCATTTGTTTTTTGGACACCATATTTCAACTCATATATGGTAGGCAACACAAGTCTTCCGTACTCGATTAGAATTTATGGCATTCCACTTTGATTATAAGAGGCCAAGGATTATGTTTTCTATTTAAATGAGTATTTGAGTTTAGAAGGCATTAAACGTAGTCACAAGTAGTTAAACACATTGATATTTTTCTAGAATATTGTGTGGTATGGACATTTTGAACTTTTTCCTAACGTTCATTTAATAAAAATGGAACGATACATTTCATCGACAATATAGAATATCAAAAACCTGTTTTTCTGTTACTTTTTTCTTTTCCTTCTCCAGTTTTTGCTTCTAGGTTAGGTTTGTGTCCCATAAGTTTTCTAATTTATATTTTTTCTTCAGGTGAAATTTTTACCAAAGTTATGACCCTAGTATGGTTTGATTGTTGAATGACATATATTGAGATTTTTCGAAATACACTTTTTCAAAAAACTATATCATTTTTCCTTAAAACATCCTAAAAAAACGATTTAATTATAGTTTACTCTAAAGTATTGGCTGTTATTGCAATCTCATTTGTTATAAATTAAAATACTACAAGTGATATTCATTAACTTATTTGTTCATTTTTGTACTATTTTAACATATTAAAAGTCACATGTTTTTTCACACAAAAAAAAAGTCTCTAATAATGTTATTATATGAGAAGTTAGCGAAAATAATATCAATATAATGTTTCTTTTGGTATTTTACGCATATTCGTTATATTAATTTTAAAAAGAAGTTCATTTTGATTTTAATTTTCCTAAACTTATTTTAATATCGTTCTTTGAGAACACCAAAAATTATTTCAATATTTTATTATAAATTACTCGGTAATCATTACATTCATTAACAAGGTTTTTAAATGTGATAAAGTTTATAATATTAAAAAACAAATAATGGTATAGTATATAAACATAAATTTGTAGATGTATAGCATAATTCCAAAGTAGCACTCCAGGCAAATTCAACATTATGAATTCTGGGTTCGACTCCCAGCTTTGGAGAATAATTATGTTTTATTCTTTTGAATATTTTTTTCTTCTTAACTCATGTATTTTCAATTTAAAATGTTTCCTATAAAAAATAAATTTAATAAAGCTATTATTAATGACCTGCAGTTTAAACGGCGCATTTTTGTAAAATCGAAAGTAATTTGATTATGAACTTAATAATTCATAATAGATTTTTATTAATTATCAACAATTAATGTTATGTTGGGTTCTACTCCCTTAAATTTCATTAAATAGTTAAACCTATCTAGATTATTCTATACCTTAATATTTAAACACACATTTATTATTATAAAATAGATTTATATAAATAAAAATATGTTGTAACTATATAGAAAACTTCATAGTTTATCCATGATTGAAATTTAAATCTTTAAATTAATATTTAATGTTTGTAAAATATGACAAATAATTTTTTAAACAAGGAACTCAGTTTCCTCAATGATGTGAATCATTATGTTCTTTTTTGTTAGTTTTTATAATTTAAAGAACTCGACAAACAAACAAATCACAACCTATTAGACTACACGTCTATTATGGCTGTTTCACTTCCACGATAAAATTAATTATTCATGCAAAAGTATTTGAGAGGTTAATTAAATAGTTGTCCTAAACCAACTAGCTTTGAATGGTGAAAAACACCTGTTTAAATTCAAATTTTATATTTCAAATAGCTATTGTACGACAAAGAAATAGTAAATTGTGAAAGTTTGTCTTGATTTAAAACCATACATTTTAATCAATTTTTTTTACCAATGTATCTTTTTTATCAGGTTATGGGTGTATTGATTTTAATTGTCAATTGTTTAGGAGTTCTTAGCACCATATCGCTTTAATGCATACACGACCTTAACCAATTCCTCTCTTAGTCATCCGAACAAAAACTATAGTTATATATTGTATTGAGAATATATTGGAAATTGGATATCGATGTGTCAGGAAATCCAAGCAAATCGTTTATGCAAGTCTCAAAGAACACATGTGATATATTGTTGAACTATTTGCCTACACTTTGCTTCAAGGGTGACGTTATTGTGATTAAATTTTGGAAATGGGAATATGTTGCAAGGTTTTGAAGTTTCATTATTTCTTTAATGGATGATTTAAGATGCAGAAATGAGATATTCCTCATGGTCTTGATCCCTTGCATACGGAACAGTATTATGAAGATTCTGGGAAAATGATCACTCGCTCAACCGGTGATGATTTTTTGTTCATGTGTTTTATATTGAATATTCGTATAATGTTCTTATCGGGGCCTGAAAGTTTTCATTTCTAATATTTCATTTGTTTTTTGGACACCATATTTCAACTCATATATGGTAGGCAACACAAGTCTTCCGTACTCGATTAGAATTTATGGCATTCCACTTTGATTATAAGAGGCCAAGGATTATGTTTTCTATTTAAATGAGTATTTGAGTTTAGAAGGCATTAAACGTAGTCACAAGTAGTTAAACACATTGATATTTTTCTAGAATATTGTGTGGTATGGACATTTTGAACTTTTTCCTAACGTTCTTTTAATAAAAATGGAACGATACATTTCATCGACAATATAGAATATCAAAAACCTGTTTTTCTGTTACTTTTTTCTTTTCCTTCTCCAGTTTTTGCTTCTAGGTTAGGTTTGTGTCCCATAAGTTTTCTAATTTATATTTTTTCTTCAGGTGAAATTTTTACCAAAGTTATGACCCTAGTATGGTTTGATTGTTGAATGACATATATTGAGATTTTTCGAAATACACTTTTTCAAAAAACTATATCATTTTCCTTAAAACATCCTAAAAAACGATTTAATTATAGTTTACTCTAAAGTATTGGCTGTTATTGCAATCTCATTTGTTATAAATTAAAATACTACAAGTGATATTCATTAACTTATTTGTTCATTTTTGTACTATTTTAACATATTAAAAGTCACATGTTTTTTCACACAAAAAAAAAAGTCTCTTAATAATGTTATTATATGAGAAGTTAGCGAAAATAATATCAATATAATGTTTCTTTTGGTATTTTACGCATATTCGTTATATTAATTTTAAAAAGAAGTTCATTTTGATTTTAATTTTCCTAAACTTATTTTAATATCGTTCTTTGAGAACACCAAAAATTATTTCAATATCTTTTATTATAAATTACTCGGTAATCATTACATTCATTAACAAGGTTTTTAAATGTGATAAAGTTTATAATATTAAAAAACAATAATGGTATAGTATATAAACATAAATTTGTAGATGTATAGCATAATTCCAAAGTAGCACTCCAGGCAAATTCAACATTATGAATTCTGGGTTCGACTCCCAGCTTTGGAGAAAAATTTATGTTTTATTCTTTTGAATATTTTTTTCTTCTTAACTCATGTATTTTCAATTTAAAATGTTTCCTATAAAAAATAAATTTAATAAAGCTATTATTAATGACCTGCAGTTTAAACGGCGCATTTTTGTAAAAATAGAAAGTAATTTGATTATGAACTTAATAATTCATAATAGATTTTTATTAATTATCAACAATTAATGTTATGTTGGGTTCTACTCCCTTAAATTTCATTAAATAGTTAAACCTATCTAGATTATTCTATACCTTAATATTTAAACACACATTTATTATTATAAAATAGATTTATATAAATAAAAATATGTTGTAACTATATAGAAAACTTCATAGTTTATCCATGATTGAAATTTAAATCTTTAAATTAATATTTAATGTTTGTAAAATATGACAAATATTTTTTAAACAAGGAACTCAGTTTCCTCAATGATGTGAATCATTATGTTCTTTTTGTTAGTTTTTATAATTTAAAGAACTCGACAAACAAACAATCACAACCTATTAGACTACACGTCTATTATGGCTGTTTCACTTCCACGATAAAATTAATTATTCATGCAAAAGTATTTGAGAGGTTAATTGAAATAGTTGTCCTAAACCAACTAGCTTTGAATGGTGAAAAACACCTGTTTAAATTCAAATTTTATATTTCAAATAGCTATTGTACGACAAAGAAATAGTAAATTGTGAAAGTTTGTCTTGATTTAAAACCATACATTTTAATCAATTTTTTTACCAATGTATCTTTTTTATCAGGTTATGGGTGTATTGATTTTAATTGTCAATTGTTTAGGAGTTCTTAGCACCATATCGCTTTAATGCATACACGACCTTAACCAATTCCTCTCTTAGTCATCCGAACAAAAACTATAGTTATATATTGTATTGAGAATATATTGGAAATTGGATATCGATGTGTCAGGAAATCCAAGCAAATCGTTTATGCAAGTCTCAAAGAACACATGTGATATATTGTTGAACTATTTGCCTACACTTTGCTTCAAGGGTGACGTTATTGTGATTAAATTTTGGAAATGGGAATATGTTGCAAGGTTTTGAAGTTTCATTATTTCTTTAATGGATGATTTAAGATGCAGAAATGAGATATTCCTCATGGTCTTGATCCCTTGCATACGGAACAGTATTATGAAGATTCTGGGAAAATGATCACTCGCTCAACCGGTGATGATTTTTTTGTTCATGTGTTTTATATTGAATATTCGTATAATGTTCTTATCGGGGCCTGAAAGTTTTCATTTCTAATATTTCATTTGTTTTTTGGACACCATATTTCAACTCATATATGGTAGGCAACACAAGTCTTCGGTACTCGATTAGAATTTATGGCATTCCACTTTGATTATAAGAGGCCAAGGATTATGTTTTCTATTTAAATGAGTATTTGAGTTTAGAAGGCATTAAACGTAGTCACAAGTAGTTAAACACATTGATATTTTTCTAGAATATTGTGTGGTATGGACATTTTGAACTTTTTCCTAACGTTCTTTTAATAAAAATGGAACGATACATTTCATCGACAATATAGAATATCAAAAACCTGTTTTTCTGTTACTTTTTTCTTTTCCTTCTCTAGTTTTTGCTTCTAGGTTAGGTTTGTGTCCCATAAGTTTTCTAATTTATATTTTTTCTTCAGGTGAAATTTTTACCAAAGTTATGACCCTAGTATGGTTTGATTGTTGAATGACATATATTGAGATTTTTCGAAATACACTTTTTCAAAAAACTATATCATTTTTCCTTAAAACATCCTAAAAAACGATTTAATTATAGTTTACTCTAAAGTATTGGCTGTTATTGCAATCTCATTTGTTATAAATTAAAATACTACAAGTGATATTCATTAACTTATTTGTTCATTTTTGTACTATTTTAACATATTAAAAGTCACATGTTTTTTTCACACAAAAAAAAGTCTCTTAATAATGTTATTATATGAGAAGTTAGCGAAAATAATATCAATATAATGTTTCTTTTGGTATTTTACGCATATTCGTTATATTAATTTTAAAAAGAAGTTCATTTTGATTTTAATTTTCCTAAACTTATTTTAATATCGTTCTTTGAGAACACCAAAAATTATTTCAATATATTTTATTATAAATTACTCGGTAATCATTACATTCATTAACAAGGTTTTTAAATGTGATAAAGTTTATAATATTAAAAAACAAATAATGGTATAGTATATAAACATAAATTTGTAGATGTATAGCATAATTCCAAAGTAGCACTCCAGGCAAATTCAACATTATGAATTCTGGGTTCGACTCCCAGCTTTGGAGAAAAATTTATGTTTTATTCTTTTGAATATTTTTTCTTCTTAACTCATGTATTTTCAATTTAAAACGTTTCCTATAAAAATAAATTTAATAAAGCTATTATTAATGGCCTGCAGTTTAAACGGCGCATTTTTGTAAAAATCGAAAGTAATTTGATTATGAACTTAATAATTCATAATAGATTTTTATTAATTATCAACAATTAATGTTATGTTGGGTTCTACTCCCTTAAATTTCATTAAATAGTTAAACCTATCTAGATTATTCTATACCTTAATATTTAAACACACATTTATTATTATAAAAATAGATTTATATAAATAAAACTATGTTGTAACTATATAGAAAACTTCATAGTTTATCCATGATTGAAATTTAAATCTTTAAATTAATATTTAATGTTTGTAATATATGACAAATAATTTTTTAAACAAGGAACTCAGTTTCCTCAATGATGTGAATCATTATGTTCTTTTTTGTTAGTTTTTATAATTTAAAGAACTCGACGAACAAACAAATCACAACCTATTAGACTACACGTCTATTATGGTTGTTTCACTTCCACGATAAAATTAATTATTCATGCAAAAGTATTTGAGAGGTTAATTGAAATAGTTGTCCTAAACCAACTAGCTTTGAATGGTGAAAAACACCTGTTTAAATTCAAATTTTATATTTCAAATAGCTATTGTACGACAAAGAAATAGTAAATTGTGAAAGTTTGTCTTGATTTAAAACCATACATTTTAATCAATTTTTTTTACCAATGTATCTTTTTTATCAGGTTATGGGTGTATTGATTTTAATTGTCAATTGTTTAGGAGTTCTTAGCACCATATCGCTTTAATGCATACACGACCTTAACCAATTCCTCTCTTAGTCATCCGAACAAAAACTATAGTTATATATTGTATTGAGAATATATTGGAAATTGGATATCGATGTGTCAGGAAATCCAAGCAAATCGTTTATGCAAGTCTCAAAGAACACATGTGATATATTGTTGAACTATTTGCCTACACTTTGCTTCAAGGGTGACGTTATTGTGATTAAATTTTGGAAATGGGAATATGTTGCAAGGTTTTGAAGTTTCATTATTTCTTTAATGGATGATTTAAGATGCAGAAATGAGATATTCCTCATGGTCTTGATCCCTTGCATACGGAACAGTATTATGAAGATTCTGGGAAAATGATCACTCGCTCAATCGGTGATGATTTTTGTGTTCATGTGTTTTATATTGAATATTCGTATAATGTTCTTATCGGGGGCCTGAAAGTTTTCATTTCTAATATTTCATTTGTTTTTTGGACACCATATTTCAACTCATATATGGTAGGCAACACAAGTCTTCGGTACTCGATTAGAATTTATGGCATTCCACTTTGATTATAAGAGGCCAAGGATTATGTTTTCTATTTAAATGAGTATTTGAGTTTAGAAGGCATTAAACGTAGTCACAAGTACTTAAACACATTGATATTTTTCTAGAGTATTGTGTGGTATGGACATTTTGAACTTTTTCCAAACGTTCTTTTAATAAAAATGGAACGATACATTTCATCGACAATATAGAATATCAAAAACCTGTTTTTCTGGTACTTTTTTCTTTTCCTTCTCCAGTTTTTGCTTCTAGGTTAGGTTTGTGTCCCATAAGTTTTCTAATTTATATTTTTTCTTCAGGTGAAATTTTTACCAAAGTTATGACCCTAGTATGGTTTGATTGTTGAATGACATATATTGAGATTTTTCGAAATACACTTTTTCAAAAAACTATATCATTTTTCCTTAAAACATCCTAAAAAACGATTTAATTATAGTTTACTCTAAAGTATTGGCTGTTATTGCAATCTCATTTGTTATAAATTAAAATACTACAAGTGATATTCATTAACTTATTTGTTCATTTTTGTACTATTTTAACATATTAAAAGTCACATGTTTTTTTCACACAAAAAAAAGTCTCTTAATAATGTTATTATATGAGAAGTTAGCGAAAATAATATCAATATAATGTTTCTTTTGGTATTTTACGCATATTCGTTATATTAATTTTAAAAAGAAGTTCATTTTGATTTTAATTTTCCTAAACTTATTTTAATATCGTTCTTTGAGAACACCAAAAATTATTTCAATATATTTTATTATAAATTACTCGGTAATCATTACATTCATTAACAAGGTTTTTAAATGTGATAAAGTTTATAATATTAAAAAACAAATAATGGTATAGTATATAAACATAAATTTGTAGATGTATAGCATAATTCCAAAGTAGCACTCCAGGCAAATTCAACATTATGAATTCTAGGTTCGACTCCCAGCTTTGGAGAAAAATTTATGTTTTATTCTTTTGAATATTTTTTCTTTTTAACTCATGTATTTTCAATTTAAAACGTTTCCTATAAAAAATAAATTTAATAAAGCTATTATTAATGGCCTGCAGTTTAAACGGCGCATTTTTGTAAAAATCGAAAGTAATTTGATTATGAACTTAATAATTCATAATAGATTTTTATTAATTATCAACAATTAATGTTATGTTGGGTTCTACTCCCTTAAATTTCATTAAATAGTTAAACCTATCTAGATTATTCTATACCTTAATATTTAAACACACATTTATTATTATAAAAATAGATTTATATAAATAAAAATATGTTGTAACTATATAGAAAACTTCATAGTTTATCCATGATTGAAATTTAAATCTTTATATTAATATTTAATGTTTGTAAAATATGACAAATAATTTTTTAAACAAGGAACTCAGTTTCCTCAATGATGTGAATCATTATGTTCTTTTTTGTTAGTTTTTATAATTTAAAGAACTCGACGAACAAACAAATCACAACCTATTAGACTACACGTCTATTATGGCTGTTTCACTTCCACGATAAAATTAATTATTCATGCAAAAGTATTTGAGAGGTTAATTGAAATAGTTGTCCTAAACCAACTAGCTTTGAATGGTAGAAAACACCTGTTTAAATTCAAATTTTATATTTCAAATAGCTATTGTACGACAAAGAAATAGTAAATTGTGAAAGTTTGTTTTGATTTAAAACCATACATTTGAATCAATTTTTTTTACCAATGTATCTTTTTTATCAGGTTATGGGTGTATTGATTTTAATTGTCAATTGTTTAGGAGTTCTTAGCACCATATCGCTTTAATGCATACACGACCTTAACCAATTCCTCTCTTAGTCATCCGAACAAAAACTATAGTTATATATTGTATTGAGAATATATTGGAAATTGGATATCGATGTGTCAGGAAATCCAAGCAAATCGTTTATGCAAGTCTCAAAGAACACATGTGATATATTGTTGAACTATTTGCCTACACTTTGCTTCAAGGGTGACGTTATTGTGATTAAATTTTGGAAATGGGAATATGTTGCAAGGTTTTGAAGTTTCATTATTTCTTTAATGGATGATTTAAGATGCAGAAATGAGATATTCCTCATGGTCTTGATCCCTTGCATACGAAACAGTATTATGAAGATTCTGGGAAAATGATCACTCGCTCAACGGTGATGATTTTTGTGTTCATGTGTTTTATATTTAATATTCGTATAATGTTCTTATCGGGGGCCTGAAAGTTTTCATTTCTAATATTTCATTTGTTTTTTGACACCATATTTCAACTCATATATGGTAGGCAACACAAGTCTTCCGTACTCGATTAGAATTTATGGCATTCCACTTTGATTATAAGAGGCCAAGGATTATGTTTTCTATTTAAATGAGTATTTGAGTTTAGAAGGCATTAAACGTAGTCACAAGTAGTTAAACACATTGATATTTTTCTAGAATATTGTGTGGTATGGACATTTTGAACTTTTTCCTAACGTTCTTTTAATAAAAATGGAACGATACATTTCATCGACAATATAGAATATCAAAAACCTGTTTTTCTGTTACTTTTTTCTTTTCCTTCTCCAGTTTTTGCTTCTAGGTTAGGTTTGTGTCCCATAAGTTTTCTAATTTATATTTTTTCTTCAGGTGAAATTTTTACCAAAGTTATGACCCTAGTATGGTTTGATTGTTGAATGACATATATTGAGATTTTTCGAAATACACTTTTTCAAAAAACTATATCATTTTTCCTTAAAACATCCTAAAAAACGATTTAATTATAGTTTACTCTAAAGTATTGGCTGTTATTGCAATCTCATTTGTTATAAATTAAAATACTACAAGTGATATTCATTAACTTATTTGTTCATTTTTGTACTATTTTAACATATTAAAAGTCACATGTTTTTTTCACACAAAAAAAAAGTCTCTTAATAATGTTATTATATGAGAAGTTAGCGAAAATAATATCAATATAATGTTTCTTTTGGTATTTTACGCATATTCGTTATATTAATTTTAAAAAGAAGTTCATTTTGATTTTAATTTTCCTAAACTTATTTTAATATCGTTCTTTGAGAACACCAAAAATTATTTCAATATATTTTATTATAAATTACTCGGTAATCATTACATTCATTAACAAGGTTTTTAAATGTGATAAAGTTTATAATATTAAAAACAAATAATGGTATAGTATATAAACATAAATTTGTAGATGTATAGCATAATTCCAAAGTAGCACTCCAGGCAAATTCGACATTATGAATTCTGGGTTCGACTCCCAGCTTTGGAGAAAAATTTATGTTTTATTCTTTTGAATATTTTTTTCTTCTTAACTCATGTATTTTCAATTTAAAACGTTTCCTATAAAAAATAAATTTAATAAAGCTATTATTAATGGCCTGCAGTTTAAACGGCGCATTTTTGTAAAAATCGAAAGTAATTTGATTATGAACTTAATAATTCATAATAGATTTTTATTAATTATCAACAATTAATGTTATGTTGGGTTCTACTCCCTTAAATTTCATTAAATAGTTAAACCTATCTAGATTATTCTATACCTTAATATTTAAACACACATTTATTATTATAAAAATAGATTTATATAAATAAAACTATGTTGTAACTATATAGAAAACTTCATAGTTTATCCATGATTGAAATTTAAATCTTTAAATTAATATTTAATGTTTGTATTATATGACAAATAATTTTTTTAAACAAGGAACTCAGTTTCCTCAATGATGTGAATCATTATGTTCTTTTTTGTTAGTTTTTATAATTTAAAGAACTCGACGAACAAACAAATCACAACCTATTAGACTACACGTCTATTATGGGTGTTTCACTTCCACGATAAAATTAATTATTCATGCAAAAGTATTTGAGAGGTTAATTGAAATAGTTGTCCTAAACCAACTAGCTTTGAATGGTGAAAAACACCTGTTTAAATTCAAATTTTATATTTCAAATAGCTATTGTACGACAAAGAAATAGTAAATTGTGAAAGTTTGTCTTGATTTAAAACCATACATTTTAATCAATTTTTTTTACCAATGTATCTTTTTTATCAGGTTATGGGTGTATTGATTTTAATTGTCAATTGTTTAGGAGTTCTTAGCACCATATCGCTTTAATGCATACACGACCTTAACCAATTCCTCTCTTAGTCATCCGAACAAAAACTATAGTTATATATTGTATTGAGAATATATTGGAAATTGGATATCGATGTGTCAGGAAATCCAAGCAAATCGTTTATGCAAGTCTCAAAAACACATGTGATATATTGTTGAACTATTTGCCTACACTTTGCTTCAAGGGTGACGTTATTGTGATTAAATTTTGGAAATGGGAATATGTTGCAAGGTTTTGAAGTTTCATTATTTTTTTAATGGATGATTTAAGATGCAGAAATGAGATATTCCTCATGGTCTTGATCCCTTGCATACGAAACAGTATTATGAAGATTCTGGGAAAATGATCACTCGCTCAATCGGTGATGATTTTTGTGTTCATGTGTTTTATATTGAATATTCGTATAATGTTCTTATCGGGGCCTGAAAGTTTTCATTTCTAATATTTCATTTGTTTTTTGGACACCATATTTCAACTCATATATGGTAGGCAACACAAGTCTTCCGTACTCGATTAGAATTTATGGCATTCCACTTTGATTATAAGAGGCCAAGGATTATGTTTTCTATTTAAATGAGTATTTGAGTTTAAAAGGCATTAAACGTAGTCACAAGTAGTTAAACACATTGATATTTTTCTAGAATATTGTGTGGTATGGACATTTTGAACTTTTTCCTAACGTTCTTTTAATAAAAATGGAACGATACATTTCATCGACAATATAGAATATCAAAAACCTGTTTTTCTGTTACTTTTTTCTTTTCCTTCTCTAGTTTTTGCTTCTAGGTTAGGTTTGTGTCCCATAAGTTTTCTAATTTATATTTTTTCTTCAGGTGAA
The DNA here is from genome assembly GCF_024323335.1 of Lathyrus oleraceus. NCBI lineage: Eukaryota > Viridiplantae > Streptophyta > Magnoliopsida > Fabales > Fabaceae > Lathyrus > Lathyrus oleraceus. The sequence goes on along the minus strand of NW_026113145.1, from coordinate 22,609 downwards.
ATTTTTACCAAAGTTATGACCCTAGTATGGTTTGATTGTTGAATGACATATATTGAGATTTTTCGAAATACACTTTTTCAAAAAACTATATCATTTTTCCTTAAAACATCCTAAAAAACGATTTAATTATAGTTTACTCTAAAGTATTGGCTGTTATTGCAATCTCATTTGTTATAAATTAAAATACTACAAGTGATATTCATTAACTTATTTGTTCATTTTTGTACTATTTTAACATATTAAAAGTCACATGTTTTTTTCACACAAAAAAAAACTCTTAATAATGTTATTATATGAGAAGTTAGCGAAAATAATATCAATATAATGTTTCTTTTGGTATTTTACGCATATTCGTTATATTAATTTTAAAAAGAAGTTCATTTTGATTTTAATTTTCCTAAACTTATTTTAATATCGTTCTTTGAGAACACCAAAAATTATTTCAATATATTTTATTATAAATTACTCGGTAATCATTACATTCATTAACAAGGTTTTTAAATGTGATAAAGTTTATAATATTAAAAAACAAATAATGGTATAGTATATAAACATAAATTTGTAGATGTATAGCATAATTCCAAAGTAGCACTCCAGGCAAATTCAACATTATGAATTCTGGGTTCGACTCCCAGCTTTGGAGAAAAATTTATGTTTTATTCTTTTGAATATTTTTTTCTTCTTAACTCATGTATTTTCAATTTAAAACGTTTCCTATAAAAAAAAATTTAATAAAGCTATTATTAATGGCCTGCAGTTTAAACGGCGCATTTTTGTAAAAATCGAAAGTAATTTGATTATGAACTTAATAATTCATAATAGATTTTTATTAATTATCAACAATTAATGTTATGTTAGGTTCTACTCCCTTAATTTTCATTAAATAGTTAAACCTATCTAGATTATTCTATACCTTAATATTTAAACACACATTTATTATTATAAAAATAGATTTATATAAATAAAACTATGTTGTAACTATATAGAAAACTTCATAGTTTATTCATGATTGAAATTTAAATCTTTATATTAATATTTAATGTTTGTATTATATGACAAATAATTTTTTTAAACAAGGAACTCAGTTTCCTCAATGATGTGAATCATTATGTTCTTTTTTGTTAGTTTTTATAATTTAAAGAACTCGACGAACAAACAAATCACAATCTATTAGGCTACACGTCTATTATGGGTGTTTCACTTCCACGATAAAATTAATTATTCATGCAAAAGTATTTGAGAGGTTAATTGAAATAGTTGTCCTAAACCAACTAGCTTTGAATGGTAGAAAACACCTGTTTAAATTCAAATTTTATATTTCAAATAGCTATTGTACGACAAAGAAATAGTAAATTGTGAAAGTTTGTCTTGATTTAAAACCATACATTTTAATCAATTTTGTTTACCAATGTATCTTTTTTATCAGGTTATGGGTGTATTGATTTTAATTGTCAATTGTTTAGGAGTTCTTAGCACCATATCGCTTTAATGCATACACGACCTTAACCAATTCCTCTCTTAGTCATCCGAACAAAAACTATAGTTATATATTGTATTGAGAATATATTGGAAATTGGATATCGATGTGTCAGGAAATCCAAGCAAATCGTTTATGCAAGTCTCAAAGAACACATGTGATATATTGTTGAACTATTTGCCTACACTTTGCTTCAAGGGTGACGTTATTGTGATTAAATTTTGGAAATGGGAATATGTTGCAAGGTTTTGAAGTTTCATTATTTTTTTAATGGATGATTTAAGATGCAGAAATGAGATATTCCTCATGGTCTTGATCCCTTGCATACGAAACAGTATTATGAAGATTCTGGGAAAATGATCACTCGCTCAATCGGTGATGATTTTTGTGTTCATGTGTTTTATATTTAATATTCGTATAATGTTCTTATCGGGGCCTGAAAGTTTTCATTTCTAATATTTCATTTGTTTTTTGGACACCATATTTCAACTCATATATGGTAGGCAAACAAGTCTTCCGTACTCGATTAGAATTTATGGCATTCCACTTTGATTATAAGAGGCCAAGGATTATGTTTTCTATTTAAATGAGTATTTGAGTTTAAAAGGCATTAAACGTAGTCACAAGTAGTTAAACACATTGATATTTTTCTAGAATATTGTGTGGTATGGACATTTTGAACTTTTTCCTGACGTTCTTTTAATAAAAATGGAACGATACATTTCATCGACAATATAGAATATCAAAAACCTGTTTTTCTGTTACTTTTTTCTTTTCCTTCTCTAGTTTTTGCTTCTAGGTTAGGTTTGTGTCCCATAAGTTTTCTAATTTATATTTTTTCTTCAGGTGAAATTTTTACCAAAGTTATGACCCTAGTATGGTTTGATTGTTGAATGACATATATTGAGATTTTTCGAAATACACTTTTTCAAAAAACTATATCATTTTTCCTTAAAACATCCTAAAAAACGATTTAATTATAGTTTACTCTAAAGTATTGGCTGTTATTGCAATCTCATTTGTTATAAATTAAAATACTACAAGTGATATTCATTAACTTATTTGTTCATTTTTGTACTATTTTAACATATTAAAAGTCACATGTTTTTTTCACACAAAAAAAACTCTTAATAATGTTATTATATGAGAAGTTAGCGAAAATAATATCAATATAATGTTTCTTTTGGTATTTTACGCATATTCGTTATATTAATTTTAAAAAGAAGTTCATTTTGATTTTAATTTTCCTAAACTTATTTTAATATCGTTCTTTGAGAACACCAAAAATTATTTCAATATATTTTATTATAAATTACTCGGTAATCATTACATTCATTAACAAGGTTTTTAAATGTGATAAAGTTTATAATATTAAAAAACAAATAATGGTATAGTATATAAACATAAATTTGTAGATGTATAGCATAATTCCAAAGTAGCACTCCAGGCAAATTCGACATTATGAATTCTGGGTTCGACTCCCAGCTTTGGAGAAAACTTTATGTTATATTCTTTTGAATATTTTTTTCTTCTTAACTCATGTATTTTCAATTTAAAACGTTTCCTATAAAAAAAAATTTAATAAAGCTATTATTAATGGCCTGCAGTTTAAACGGCGCATTTTTGTAAAAATCGAAAGTAATTTGATTATGAACTTAATAATTCATAATAGATTTTTATTAATTATCAACAATTAATGTTATGTTGGGTTCTACTCCCTTAAATTTCATTAAATAGTTAAACCTATCTAGATTATTCTATACCTTAATATTTAAACACACATTTATTATTATAAAAATAGATTTATATAAATAAAACTATGTTGTAACTATATAGAAAACTTCATAGTTTATTCATGATTGAAATTTAAATCTTTATATTAATATTTAATGTTTGTATTATATGACAAATAATTTTTTTAAACAAGGAACTCAGTTTCCTCAATGATGTGAATCATTATGTTCTTTTTTGTTAGTTTTTATAATTTAAAGAACTCGACGAACAAACAAATCACAACCTATTAGACTACACGTCTATTATGGTGTTTCACTTCCACGATAAAATTAATTATTCATGCAAAAGTATTTGAGAGGTTAATTGAAATAGTTGTCCTAAACCAACTAGCTTTGAATGGTAGAAAACACCTGTTTAAATTCAAATTTTATATTTCAAATAGCTATTGTACGACAAAGAAATAGTAAATTGTGAAAGTTTGTCTTGATTTAAAACCATACATTTTAATCAATTTTTTTTACCAATGTATCTTTTTTATCAGGTTATGGGTGTATTGATTTTAATTGTCAATTGTTTAGGAGTTCTTAGCACCATATCGCTTTAATGCATACACGACCTTAACCAATTCCTCTCTTAGTCATCCGAACAAAAACTATAGTTATATATTGTATTGAGAATATATTGGAAATTGGATATCGATGTGTCAGGAAATCCAAGCAAATCGTTTATGCAAGTCTCAAAGAACACATGTGATATATTGTTGAACTATTTGCCTACACTTTGCTTCAAGGGTGACGTTATTGTGATTAAATTTTGGAAATGGGAATATGTTGCAAGGTTTTGAAGTTTCATTATTTTTTTAATGGATGATTTAAGATGCAGAAATGAGATATTCCTCATGGTCTTGATCCCTTGCATACGAAACAGTATTATGAAGATTCTGGGAAAATGATCACTCGCTCAATCGGTGATGATTTTTGTGTTCATGTGTTTTATATTTAATATTCGTATAATGTTCTTATCGGGGGCCTGAAAATTTTCATTTCTAATATTTCATTTGTTTTTTGGACACCATATTTCAACTCATATATGGTAGGCAACACAAGTCTTCCGTACTCGATTAGAATTTATGGCATTCCACTTTGAATATAAGAGGCCAAGGATTATGTTTTCTATTTAAATGAGTATTTGAGTTTAAAAGGCATTAAACGTAGTCACAAGTTGTTAAACACATTGATATTTTTCTAGAATATTGTGTGGTATGGACATTTTGAACTTTTTCCTGACGTTCTTTTAATAAAAATGGAACGATACATTTCATCGACAATATAGAATATCAAAAACCTGTTTTTCTGTTACTTTTTTCTTTTCCTTCTCTAGTTTTTGCTTCTAGGTTAGGTTTGTGTCCCATAAGTTTTCTAATTTATATTTTTTCTTCAGGTGAAATTTTTACCAAAGTGATGACCCTAGTATGGTTTGATTGTTGAATGACATATATTGAGATTTTTCGAAATACACTTTTTCAAAAAACTATATCATTTTTCCTTAAAACATCCTAGAAAACGATTTAATTATAGTTTACTCTAAAGTATTGGCTGTTATTGCGATCTCATTTGTTATAAATTAAAATACTACAAGTGATATTCATTAGCTTATTTGTTCATTTTTGTACTATTTTAACATATTAAAAGTCACATGTTTTTTTCACACAAAAAAAAAACTCTTAATAATGTTATTATATGAGAAGTTAGCGAAAATAATATCAATATAATGTTTCTTTTGGTATTTTACGCATATTCGTTATATTAATTTTAAAAAGAAGTTCATTTTGATTTTAATTTTCCTAAACTTATTTTAATATCGTTCTTTGAGAACACCAAAAATTATTTCAATATATTTTATTATAAATTACTCGGTAATCATTACATTCATTAACAAGGTTTTTAAATGTGATAAAGTTTATAATATTAAAAAACAAATAATGGTATAGTATATAAACATAAATTTGTAGATGTATAGCATAATTCCAAAGTAGCACTCCAGGCAAATTCGACATTATGAATTCTGGGTTCGACTCCCAGCTTTGGAGAAAACTTTATGTTATATTCTTTTGAATATTTTTTTCTTCTTAACTCATGTATTTTCAATTTAAAACGTTTCCTATAAAAAAAAATTTAATAAAGCTATTATTAATGGCCTGCAGTTTAAACGGCGCATTTTTGTAAAAATCGAAAGTAATTTGATTATGAACTTAATAATTCATAATAGATTTTTATTAATTATCAACAATTAATGTTATGTTAGGTTCTACTCCCTTAATTTTCATTAAATAGTTAAACCTATCTAGATTATTCTATACCTTAATATTTAAACACACATTTATTATTATAAAAATAGATTTATATAAATAAAACTATGTTGTAACTATATAGAAAACTTCATAGTTTATTCATGATTGAAATTTAAATCTTTATATTAATATTTAATGTTTGTATTATATGACAAATAATTTTTTTAAACAAGGAACTCAGTTTCCTCAATGATGTGAATCATTATGTTCTTTTTTGTTAGTTTTTATAATTTAAAGAACTCGACGAACAAACAAATCACAACCTATTAGGCTACACGTCTATTATGGCTGTTTCACTTCCACGATAAAATAAATTATTCATGCAAAAGTATTTGAGAGGTTAATTGAAATAGTTGTCCTAAACCAACTAGCTTTGAATGGTAGAAAACACCTGTTTAAATTCAAATTTTATATTTCAAATAGCTATTGTACGATACAGAAATAGTAAATTGTGAAAGTTTGTCTTAATTTAAAACCATACATTTTAATCAATTTTGTTTACCAATGTATCTTTTTTATCAGGTTATGGGTGTATTGATTTTAATTGTCAATTGTTTAGGAGTTCTTAGCACCATATCGCTTTAATGCATACACGACCTTAACCAATTCCTCTCTTAGTCATCCGAACAAAAACTATAGTTATATATTGTATTGAGAATATATTGGAAATTGGATATCGATGTGTCAGGAAATCCAAGCAAATCGTTTATGCAAGTCTCAAAGAACACATGTGATATATTGTTGAACTATTTGCCTACACTTTGCTTCAAGGGTGACGTTATTGTGATTAAATTTTGGAAATGGGAATATGTTGCAAGGTTTTGAAGTTTCATTATTTCTTTAATGGATGATTTAAGATGCAGAAATGAGATATTCCTCATGGTCTTGATCCCTTGCATACGGAACAGTATTATGAAGATTCTGGGAAAATGATCACTCGCTCAACCGGTGATGATTTTTGTGTTCATGTGTTTTATATTGAATATTCGTATAATGTTCTTATCGGGGGCCTGAAAGTTTTCATTTCTAATATTTCATTTGTTTTTTGGACACCATATTTCAACTCATATATGGTAGGCAACACAAGTCTTCGTACTCGATTAGAATTTATGGCATTCCACTTTGATTATAAGAGGCCAAGGATTATGTTTTCTATTTAAATGAGTATTTGAGTTTAGAAGGCATTAAACGTAGTCACAAGTAGTAAACACATTGATATTTTTCTAGAATATTGTGTGGTATGGACATTTTGAACTTTTTCCTAACGTTCTTTTAATAAAAATGGAACGATACATTTCATCGACAATATAGAATATCAAAAACCTGTTTTTCTGTTACTTTTTTCTTTTCCTTCTCCAGTTTTTGCTTCTAGGTTAGGTTTGTGTCCCATAAGTTTTCTAATTTATATTTTTTCTTCAGGTGAAATTTTTACCAAAGTTATGACCCTAGTATGGTTTGATTGTTGAATGACATATATTGATATTTTTCGAAATACACTTTTTCAAAAAACTATATCATTTTTCCTTAAAACATCCTAAAAACGATTTAATTATAGTTTACTCTAAAGTATTGGCTGTTATTGCAATCTCATTTGTTATAAATTAAAATACTACAAGTGATATTCATTAACTTATTTGTTCATTTTTGTACTATTTTAACATATTAAAAGTCACATGTTTTTTTCACACAAAAAAAGTCTCTTAATAATGTTATTATATGAGAAGTTAGCGAAAATAATATCAATATAATGTTTCTTTTGGTATTTTACGCATATTCGTTATATTAATTTTAAAAAGAAGTTCATTTTGATTTTAATTTTCCTAAACTTATTTTAATATCGTTCTTTGAGAACACCAAAAATTATTTCAATATATTTTATTATAAATTACTCGGTAATCATTACATTCATTAACAAGGTTTTTAAATGTGATAAAGTTTATAATATTAAAAAACAAATAATGGTATAGTATATAAACATAAATTTGTAGATGTATAGCATAATTCCAAAGTAGCACTCCAGGCAAATTCGACATTATGAATTCTGGGTTCGACTCCCAGCTTTGGAGAAAAATTTATGTTTTATTCTTTTGAATATTTTTTTCTTCTTAACTCATGTATTTTCAATTTAAAACGTTTCCTATAAAAAATAAATTTAATAAAGCTATTATTAATGGCCTGCAGTTTAAACGGCGCATTTTTGTAAAAATCGAAAGTAATTTGATTATGAACTTAATAATTCATAATAGATTTTTATTAATTATCAACAATTAATGTTATGTTGGGTTCTACTCCCTTAAATTTCATTAAATAGTTAAACCTATCTAGATTATTCTATACCTTAATATTTAAACACACATTTATTATTATAAAAATAGATTTATATAAATAAAACTATGTTGTAACTATATAGAAAACTTCATAGTTTATCCTTGATTGAAATTTAATTCTTTAAATTAATATTTAATGTTTGTATTATATGACAAATAAATTTTTAAACAAGGAACTCAGTTTCCTCAATGATGTGAATCATTATGTTCTTTTTTGTTAGTTTTTATAATTTAAAGAACTCGACGAACAAACAAATCACAACCTATTAGACTACACGTCTATTATGGGTGTTTCACTTCCACGATAAAATTAATTATTCATGCAAAAGTATTTGAGAGGTTAATTGAAATAGTCGTCCTAAACCATATCGCTTTAATGCATACACGACCTTAACCAATTCCTCTCTTAGTCCTTCGAACAAAAACTATAGTTATATATTGTATTGAGAATATATTGGAAATTGGATATCGATGTGTCAGGAAATCCAAGAAAATCGTTTATGCAAGTCTCAAAGAACACATGTGATATATTGTTGAACTATTTGCCTACACTTTGCTTCAAGGGTGACGTTATTGTGATTAAATTTTGGAAATGGGAATATGTTGCAAGGTTTTGAAGTGTCATTATTTCTTTAATGGATGATTTAAGATGCAGAAATGAGATATTCCTCATGGTCTTGATCCCTTGCCTACGGAACAGTATTATGAAGATTCTGGGAAAATGATCACTCGCTCAACCGGTGATGATTTTTTTGTTCATGTGTTTTATATTGAATATTCGTATAATGTTCTTATCGGGGGCCTGAAAGTTTTCATTTCTAATATTTCATTTGTTTTTTGGACACCATATTTCAACTCATATATGGTAGGCAACACAAGTCTTCCGTACTCGATTAGAATTTATGGCATTCCACTTTGATTATAAGAGGCCAAGGATTATGTTTTCTATTTAAATGAGTATTTGAGTTTAGAAGGCATTAAACGTAGTCACAAGTAGTTAAACACATTGATATTTTTCTAGAATATTGTGTGGTATGGACATTTTGAACTTTTTCCTAACGTTCTTTTAATAAAAATGGAACGATACATTTCATCGACAATATAGAATATCAAAAACCTGTTTTTCTGTTACTTTTTTCTTTTCCTTCTCTAGTTTTTGCTTCTAGGTTAGGTTTGTGTCCCATAAGTTTTCTAATTTATATTTTTTCTTCAGGTGAAATTTTTACCAAAGTTATGACCCTAGTATGGTTTGATTGTTGAATGACATATATTGAGATTTTTCGAAATACACTTTTTCAAAAAACTATATCATTTTTCCTTAAAACATCCTAAAAAACGATTTAATTATAGTTTACTCTAAAGTATTGGCTGTTATTGCAATCTCATTTGTTATAAATTAAAATACTACAAGTGATATTCATTAACTTATTTGTTCATTTTTGTACTATTTTAACATATTAAAAGTCACATGTTTTTTTCACACAAAAAAAAACTCTTAATAATGTTATTATATGAGAAGTTAGCGAAAATAATATCAATATAATGTTTCTTTTGGTATTTTATGCATATTCGTTATATTAATTTTAAAAAGAAGTTCATTTTGATTTTAATTTTCCTAAACTTATTTTAATATCGTTCTTTGAGAACACCAAAAATTATTTCAATATATTTTATTATAAATTACTCGGTAATCATTACATTCATTAACAAGGTTTTTAAATGTGATAAAGTTTATAATATTAAAAAACAAATAATGGTATAGTATATAAACATAAATTTGTAGATGTATAGCATAATTCCAAAGTAGCACTCCAGGCAAAATCGACATTATGAATTCTGGGTTCGACTCCCAGCTTTGGAGAAAAATTTATGTTATATTCTTTTGAATATTTTTTTCTTCTTAACTCATGTATTTTCAATTTAAAATGTTTCCTATAAAAAATAAATTTAATAAAGCTATTATTAATGGCCTGCAGTTTAAACGGCGCATTTTTGTAAAAATCGAAAGTAATTTGATTATGAACTTAATAATTCATAATAGATTTTTATTAATTATCAACAATTAATGTTATGTTGGGTTCTACTCCCTTAAATTTCATTAAATAGTTAAACCTATCTAGATTATTCTATACCTTAATATTTAAACACACATTTATTATTATAAAAATAGATTTATATAAATAAAACTATGTTGTAACTATATAGAAAACTTCATAGTTTATCCATGATTGAAATTTAATTCTTTAAATTAATATTTAATGTTTGTATTATATGACAAATAATTTTTTAAACAAGGAACTCAGTTTCCTCAATGATGTGAATCATTATGTTCTTTTTTGTTAGTTTTTATAATTTAAAGAACTCGACGAACAAACAAATCACAACCTATTAGACTACACGTCTATGGGTGTATTGATTTTAATTGTCAATTGTTTAGGAGTTCTTAGCACCATATTGCTTTAATGCATACACGACCTTAACCAATTCCTCTCTTAGTCATCCGAACAAAAACTATAGTTATATATTGTATTGAGAATATATTGGAAATTGGATATCGATGTCTCAGGAAATCCAAGCAAATCGTTTATGCAAGTCTCAAAGAACACATGTGATATATTGTTGAAATATTTGCCTACACTTTGCTTCAAGGGTGACGTTATTGTGATTAAATTTTGGAAATGGGAATATGTTGCAAGGTTTTGAAGTGTCATTATTTCTTTAATGGATGATTTAAGATGCAGAAATGAGATATTCCTCATGGTCTTGATCCCTTGCCTACGGAACAGTATTATGAAGATTCTGGGAAAATGATCACTCGCTCAACCGGTGATGATTTTTTGTTCATGTGTTTTATATTGAATATTCGTATAATGTTCTTATCGGGGGCCTGAAAGTTTTCATTTCTAATATTTCATTTGTTTTTTGGACACCATATTTCAACTCATATATGGTAGGCAACACAAGTCTTCCGTACTCGATTAGAATTTATGGCATTCCACTTTGATTATAAGAGGCCAAGGATTATGTTTTCTATTTAAATGAGTATTTGAGTTTAGAAGGCATTAAACGTAGTCACAAGTAGTTAAACACATTGATATTTTTCTAGAATATTGTGTGGTATGGACATTTTGAACTTTTTCCTAACGTTCTTTAATAAAATGGAACGATACATTTCATCGACAATATAGAATATCAAAAACCTGTTTTTCTGTTACTTTTTTCTTTTCCTTCTCTAGTTTTTGCTTCTAGGTTAGGTTTGTGTCCCATAAGTTTTCTAATTTATATTTTTTCTTCAGGTGAAATTTTTACCAAAGTTATGACCCTAGTATGGTTTGATTGTTGAATGACATATATTGAGATTTTTCGAAATACACTTTTTCAAAAAACTATATCATTTTTCCTTAAAACATCCTAAAAAACGATTTAATTATAGTTTACTCTAAAGTATTGGCTGTTATTGCAATCTCATTTGTTATAAATTAAAATACTACAAGTGATATTCATTAACTTATTTGTTCATTTTTGTACTATTTTAACATATTAAAAGTCACATGTTTTTTTCACACAAAAAAAAAACTCTTAATAATGTTATTATATGAGAAGTTAGCGAAAATAATATCAATATAATGTTTCTTTTGGTATTTTACGCATATTCGTTATATTAATTTTAAAAAGAAGTTCATTTTGATTTTAATTTTCCTAAACTTATTTTAATATCGTTCTTTGAGAACACCAAAAATTATTTCAATATATTTTATTATAAATTACTCGGTAATCATTACATTCATTAACAAGGTTTTTAAATGTGATAAAGTTTATAATATTAAAAAACAAATAATGGTATAGTATATAAACATAAATTTGTAGATGTATAGCATAATTCCAAAGTAGCACTCCAGGCAAAATCAACATTATGAATTCTGGGTTCGACTCCCAGCTTTGGAGAAAATTTATGTTTTATTCTTTTGAATATTTTTTTCTTCTTAACTCATGTATTTTCAATTTAAAATGTTTCCTATAAAAAATAAATTTAATAAAGCTATTATTAATGGCCTGCAGTTTAAACGGCGCATTTTTGTAAAAATCGAAAGTAATTTGATTATGAACTTAATAATTCATAATAGATTTTTATTAATTATCAACAATTAATGTTATGTTGGGTTCTACTCCCTTAAATTTCATTAAATAGTTAAACCTATCTAGATTATTCTATACCTTAATATTTAAACACACATTTATTATTATAAAAATAGATTTATATAAATAAAACTATGTTGTAACTATATAGAAAACTTCATAGTTTATCCATGATTGAAATTTAATTCTTTAAATTAATATTTAATGTTTGTATTATATGACAAATAATTTTTTAAACAAGGAACTCAGTTTCCTCAATGATGTGAATCATTATGTTCTTTTTTGTTAGTTTTTATAATTTAAAGAACTCGACGAACAAACAAATCACAACCTATTAGACTACACGTCTATGGGTGTATTGATTTTAATTGTCAATTGTTTAGGAGTTCTTAGCACCATATTGCTTTAATGCATACACGACCTTAACCAATTCCTCTCTTAGTCATCCGAACAAAAACTATAGTTATATATTGTATTGAGAATATATTGGAAATTGGATATCGATGTGTCAGGAAATCCAAGCAAATCGTTTATGCAAGTCTCAAAGAACACATGTGATATATTGTTGAACTATTTGCCTACACTTTGCTTCAAGGGTGACGTTATTGTGATTAAATTTTGGAAATGGGAATATGTTGCAAGGTTTTGAAGTTTCATTATTTTTTTAATGGATGATTTAAGATGCAGAAATGAGATATTCCTCATGGTCTTGATCCCTTGCATACGAAACAGTATTATGAAGATTCTGGGAAAATGATCACTCGCTCAACCGGTGATGATTTTTGTGTTCATGTGTTTTATATTGAATATTCGTATAATGTTCTTATCGGGGGCCTGAAAGTTTTCATTTCTAATATTTCATTTGTTTTTTGGACACCATATTTCAACTCATATATGGTAGGCAACACAAGTCTTCGTACTCGATTAGAATTTATGGCATTCCACTTTGATTATAAGAGGCCAAGGATTATGTTTTCTATTTAAATGAGTATTTGAGTTTAGAAGGCATTAAACGTAGTCACAAGTAGTTAAACACATTGATATTTTTCTAGAATATTGTGTGGTATGGACATTTTGAACTTTTTCCTAACGTTCTTTTAATAAAAATGGAACGATACATTTCATCGACAATATAGAATATCAAAAACCTGTTTTTCTGTTACTTTTTTCTTTTCCTTCTCTAGTTTTTGCTTCTAGGTTAGGTTTGTGTCCCATAAGTTTTCTAATTTATATTTTTTCTTCAGGTGAAATTTTTACCAAAGTTATGACCCTAGTATGGTTTGATTGTTGAATGACATATATTGAGATTTTTCGAAATACACTTTTTCAAAAAACTATATCATTTTTCCTTAAAACATCCTAAAAAACGATTTAATTATAGTTTACTCTAAAGTATTGGCTGTTATTGCAATCTCATTTGTTATAAATTAAAATACTACAAGTGATATTCATTAACTTATTTGTTCATTTTTGTACTATTTTAACATATTAAAAGTCACATGTTTTTTTCACACAAAAAAAACTCTTAATAATGTTATTATATGAGAAGTTAGCGAAAATAATATCAATATAATGTTTCTTTTGGTATTTTACGCATATTCGTTATATTAATTTTAAAAAGAAGTTCATTTTGATTTTAATTTTCCTAAACTTATTTTAATATCGTTCTTTGAGAACACCAAAAATTATTTCAATATCTTTTATTATAAATTACTCGGTAATCATTACATTCATTAACAAGGTTTTTAAATGTGATAAAGTTTATAATATTAAAAAACAAATAATGGTATAGTATATAAACATAAATTTGTAGATGTATAGCATAATTCCAAAGTAGCACTCCAGGCAAATTCAACATTATGAATTCTGGGTTCGACTCCCAGCTTTGGAGAAAATTTATGTTTTATTCTTTTGAATATTTTTTTCTTCTTAACTCATGTATTTTCAATTTAAAATGTTTCCTATAAAAAATAAATTTAATAAAGCTATTATTAATGACCTGCAGTTTAAACGGCGCATTTTTGTAAAAATCGAAAGTAATTTGATTATGAACTTAATAATTCATAATAGATTTTTATTAATTATCAACAATTAATGTTATGTTGGGTTCTACTCCCTTAAATTTCATTAAATAGTTAAACCTATCTAGATTATTCTATACCTTAATATTTAAACACACATTTATTATTATAAAAATAGATTTATATAAATAAAATATGTTGTAACTATATAGAAAACTTCATAGTTTATCCATGATTGAAATTTAAATCTTTAAATTAATATTTAATGTTTGTAAAATATGACAAATAATTTTTAAACAAGGAACTCAGTTTCCTCAATGATGTGAATCATTATGTTCTTTTTTGTTAGTTTTTATAATTTAAAGAACTCGACAAACAAACAAATCACAACCTATTAGACTACACGTCTATTATGGCTGTTTCACTTCCACGATAAAATTAATTATTCATGCAAAAGTATTTGAGAGGTTAATTGAAATAGTTGTCCTAAACCAACTAGCTTTGAATGGTGAAAAACACCTGTTTAAATTCAAATTTTATATTTCAAATAGCTATTGTACGACAAAGAAATAGTAAATTGTGAAAGTTTGTCTTGATTTAAAACCATACATTTTAATCAATTTTTTTTACCAATGTATCTTTTTTATCAGGTTATGGGTGTATTGATTTTAATTGTCAATTGTTTAGGAGTTCTTAGCACCATATCGCTTTAATGCATACACGACCTTAACCAATTCCTCTCTTAGTCATCCGAACAAAAACTATAGTTATATATTGTATTGAGAATATATTGGAAATTGGATATCGATGTGTCAGGAAATCCAAGCAAATCGTTTATGCAAGTCTCAAAGAACACATGTGATATATTGTTGAACTATTTGCCTACACTTTGCTTCAAGGGTGACGTTATTGTGATTAATATTTGGAAATGGGAATATGTTGCAAGGTTTTGAAGTTTCATTATTTCTTTAATGGATGATTTAAGATGCAGAAATGAGATATTCCTCATGGTCTTGATCCCTTGCATACGGAACAGTATTATGAAGATTCTGGGAATATGATCACTCGCTCAACCGGTGATGATTTTTGTGTTCATGTGTTTTATATTGAATATTCGTATAATGTTCTTATCGGGGGCCTGAAAGTTTTCATTTCTAATATTTCATTTGTTTTTTGGACACCATATTTCAACTCATATATGGTAGGCAACACAAGTCTTCGGTACTCGATTAGAATTTATGGCATTCCACTTTGATTATAAGAGGCCAAGGATTATGTTTTCTATTTAAATGAGTATTTGAGTTTAGAAGGCATTAAACGTAGTCACAAGTAGTAAACACATTGATATTTTTCTAGAATATTGTGTGGTATGGACATTTTGAACTTTTTCCTAACGTTCTTTTAATAAAAATGGAACGATACATTTCATCGACAATATAGAATATCAAAAACCTGTTTTTCTGTTACTTTTTTCTTTTCCTTCTCCAGTTTTTGCTTCTAGGTTAGGTTTGTGTCCCATAAGTTTTCTAATTTATATTTTTTCTTCAGGTGAAATTTTTACCAAAGTTATGACCCTAGTATGGTTTGATTGTTGAATGACATATATTGAGATTTTTCGAAATACACTTTTTCAAAAAACTATATCATTTTTCCTTAAAACATCCTAAAAAACGATTTAATTATAGTTTACTCTAAAGTATTGGCTGTTATTGCAATCTCATTTGTTATAAATTAAAATACTACAAGTGATATTCATTAACTTATTTGTTCATTTTTGTACTATTTTAACATATTAAAAGTCACATGTTTTTTTCACACAAAAAAAAGTCTCTTAATAATGTTATTATATGAGAAGTTAGCGAAAATAATATCAATATAATGTTTCTTTTGGTATTTTACGCATATTCGTTATATTAATTTTAAAAAGAAGTTCATTTTGATTTTAATTTTCCTAAACTTATTTTAATATCGTTCTTTGAGAACACCAAAAATTATTTCAATATCTTTTATTATAAATTACTCGGTAATCATTACATTCATTAACAAGGTTTTTAAATGTGATAAAGTTTATAATATTAAAAAACAAATAATGGTATAGTATATAAACATAAATTTGTAGATGTATAGCATAATTCCAAAGTAGCACTCCAGGCAAATTCAACATTATGAATTCTGGGTTCGACTCCCAGCTTTGGAGAAAAATTTATGTTTATTCTTTTGAATATTTTTTTCTTCTTAACTCATGTATTTTCAATTTAAAATGTTTCCTATAAAAAATAAATTTAATAAAGCTATTATTAATGACCTGCAGTTTAAACGGCGCATTTTTGTAAAAATAGAAAGTAATTTGATTATGAACTTAATAATTCATAATAGATTTTTATTAATTATCAACAATTAATGTTATGTTGGGTTCTACTCCCTTAAATTTCATTAAATAGTTAAACCTATCTAGATTATTCTATACCTTAATATTTAAACACACATTTATTATTATAAAAATAGATTTATATAAATAAAAATATGTTGTAACTATATAGAAAACTTCATAGTTTATCCATGATTGAAATTTAAATCTTTAAATTAATATTTAATGTTTGTAAAATATGACAAATAATTTTTTAAACAAGGAACTCAGTTTCCTCAATGATGTGAATCATTATGTTTTTTTTGTTAGTTCTGATAATTTAAAGAACTCGACAAACAAACAAATCACAACCTATTAGACTACACGTCTATTATGGCTGTTTCACTTCCACGATAAAATTAATTATTCATGCAAAAGTATTTGAGAGGTTAATTGAAATAGTTGTCCTAAACCAACTAGCTTTGAATGGTGAAAAACACCTGTTTAAATTCAAATTTTATATTTCAAATAGCTATTGTACGACAAAGAAATAGTAAATTGTGAAAGTTTGTCTTGATTTAAAACCATACATTTTAATCAATTTTTTTTACCAATGTATCTTTTTTATCAGGTTATGGGTGTATTGATTTTAATTGTCAATTGTTTAGGAGTTCTTAGCACCATATCGCTTTAATGCATACACGACCTTAACCAATTCCTCTCTTAGTCATCCGAACAAAAACTATAGTTATATATTGTATTGAGAATATATTGGAAATTGGATATCGATGTGTCAGGAAATCCAAGCAAATCGTTTATGCAAGTCTCAAAGAACACATGTGATATATTGTTGAACTATTTGCCTACACTTTGCTTCAAGGGTGACGTTATTGTGATTAAATTTTGGAAATGGGAATATGTTGCAAGGTTTTGAAGTTTCATTATTTCTTTAATGGATGATTTAAGATGCAGAAATGAGATATTCCTCATGGTCTTGATCCCTTGCATACGGAACAGTATTATGAAGATTCTGGGAAAATGATCACTCGCTCAACCGGTGATGATTTTTTTGTTCATGTGTTTTATATTGAATATTCGTATAATGTTCTTATCGGGGCCTGAAAGTTTTCATTTCTAATATTTCATTTGTTTTTTGGACACCATATTTCAACTCATATATGGTAGGCAACACAAGTCTTCCGTACTCGATTAGAATTTATGGCATTCCACTTTGATTATAAGAGGCCAAGGATTATGTTTTCTATTTAAATGAGTATTTGAGTTTAGAAGGCATTAAACGTAGTCACAAGTAGTTAAACACATTGATATTTTTCTAGAATATTGTGTGGTATGGACATTTTGAACTTTTTCCTAACGTTCTTTTAATAAAAATGGAACGATACATTTCATCGACAATATAGAATATCAAAACCTGTTTTTCTGTTACTTTTTTCTTTTCCTTCTCTAGTTTTTGCTTCTAGGTTAGGTTTGTGTCCCATAAGTTTTCTAATTTATATTTTTTCTTCAGGTGAAATTTTTACCAAAGTTATGACCCTAGTATGGTTTGATTGTTGAATGACATATATTGAGATTTTTCGAAATACACTTTTTCAAAAAACTATATCATTTTTCCTTAAAACATCCTAAAAAACGATTTAATTATAGTTTACTCTAAAGTATTGGCTGTTATTGCAATCTCATTTGTTATAAATTAAAATACTACAAGTGATATTCATTAACTTATTTGTTCATTTTTGTACTATTTTAACATATTAAAAGTCACATGTTTTTTTCACACAAAAAAAAACTCTTAATAATGTTATTATATGAGAAGTTAGCGAAAATAATATCAATATAATGTTTCTTTTGGTATTTTACGCATATTCGTTATATTAATTTTAAAAAGAAGTTCATTTTGATTTTAATTTTCCTAAACTTATTTTAATATCGTTCTTTGAGAACACCAAAAATTATTTCAATATCTTTTATTATAAATTACTCGGTAATCATTACATTCATTAACAAGGTTTTTAAATGTGATAAAGTTTATAATATTAAAAAACAAATAATGGTATAGTATATAAACATAAATTTGTAGATGTATAGCATAATTCCAAAGTAGCACTCCAGGCAAATTCAACATTATGAATTCTGGGTTTGACTCCCAGCTTTGGAGAAAAATTTATGTTTTATTCTTTTGAATATTTTTTCTTCTTAACTCATGTATTTTCAATTTTAAATGTTTCCTATAAAAAATAAATTTAATAAAGCTATTATTAATGACCTGCAGTTTAAACGGCGCATTTTTGTAAAAATAGAAAGTAATTTGATTATGAACTTAATAATTCATAATAGATTTTTATTAATTATCAACAATTAATGTTATGTTGGGTTCTACTCCCTTAAATTTCATTAAATAGTTAAACCTATCTAGATTATTCTATACCTTAATATTTAAACACACATTTAATATTATAAAAATAGATTTATATAAATAAAAATATGTTGTAACTATATAGAAAACTTCATAGTTTATCCATGATTGAAATTTAATTCTTTAAATTAATATTTAATGTTTGTATTATATGACAAATAATTTTTTAAACAAGGAACTCAGTTTCCTCAATGATGTGAATCATTATGTTCTTTTTTGTTAGTTTTTATAATTTAAAGAACTCGACGAACAAACAAATCACAACCTATTAGACTACACGTCTATTATGGTGTTTCACTTCCACGATAAAATTAATTATTCATGCAAAAGTATTTGAGAGGTTAATTGAAATAGTTGTCCTAAACCAACTAGCTTTGAATGGTGAAAAACACTGTTTAAATTCAAATTTATATTTCAAATAGCTATTGTACGACAAAGAAATAGTAAATTGTGAAAGTTTGTCTTGATTTAAAACCATACATTTTAATCAATTTTTTTTACCAATGTATCTTTTTTATCAGGTTATGGGTGTATTGATTTTAATTGTCAATTGTTTAGGAGTTCTTAGCACCATATCGCTTTAATGCATACACGACCTTAACCAATTCCTCTCTTAGTCATCCGAACAAAAACTATAGTTATATATTGTATTGAGAATATATTGGAAATTGGATATCGATGTGTCAGGAAATCCAAGCAAATCGTTTATGCAAGTCTCAAAGAACACATGTGATATATTGTTGAACTATTTGCCTACACTTTGCTTCAAGGGTGACGTTATTGTGATTAAATTTTGGAAATGGGAATATGTTGCAAGGTTTTGAAGTTTCATTATTTTTTTAATGGATGATTTAAGATGCAGAAATGAGATATTCCTCATGGTCTTGATCCCTTGCATACGAAACAGTATTATGAAGATTCTGGGAAAATGATCACTCGCTCAATCGGTGATGATTTTGTGTCATGTGTTTTATATTTAATATTCGTATAATGTTCTTATCGGGGGCCTGAAAATTTTCATTTCTAATATTTCATTTGTTTTTTGGACACCATATTTCAACTCATATATGGTAGGCAACACAAGTCTTCCGTACTCGATTAGAATTTATGGCATTCCACTTTGAATATAAGAGGCCAAGGATTATGTTTTCTATTTAAATGAGTATTTGAGTTTAAAAGGCATTAAACGTAGTCACAAGTAGTTAAACACATTGATATTTTTCTAGAATATTGTGTGGTATGGACATTTTGAACTTTTTCCTAACGTTCTTTTAATAAAAATGGAACGATACATTTCTTCGACAATATAGAATATCAAAAACCTGTTTTTCTGTTACTTTTTTCTTTTCCTTCTCTAGTTTTTGCTTCTAGGTTAGGTTTGTGTCCCATAAGTTTTCTAATTTATATTTTTTCTTCAGGTGAAATTTTTACCAAAGTGATGACCCTAGTATGGTTTGATTGTTGAATGACATATATTGAGATTTTTCGAAATACACTTTTTCAAAAAACTATATCATTTTTCCTTAAAACATCCTAAAAAACGATTTAATTATAGTTACTCTAAAGTATTGGCTGTTATTGCAATCTCATTTGTTATAAATTAAAATACTACAAGTGATATTCATTAACTTATTTGTTCATTTTTGTACTATTTTAACATATTAAAAGTCACATGTTTTTTCACAAAAAAAAAACTCTTAATAATGTTATTATATGAGAAGTTAGCGAAAATAATATCAATATAATGTTTCTTTTGGTATTTTACGCATATTCGTTATATTAATTTTAAAAAGAAGTTCATTTGATTTTAATTTTCCTAAACTTATTTTAATATCGTTCTTTGAGAACACAAAAATTATTTCAATATATTTTATTATAAATTACTCGGTAATCATTACATTCATTAACAAGGTTTTTAAATGTGATAAAGTTTATAATATTAAAAAACAATTGTATATAGTATATAACATAATTTGTAGATGTATAGCATAATTCCAAAGTAGCACTCCAGGCAAATTCGACATTATGATTCTGGGTTTGACTCCCAGCTTTGGAGAAAAATTTATGTTTTATTCTTTTGAATATTTTTTTCTTCTTAACTCATGTATTTTCAATTTAAAACGTTTCCTATAAAAAATTTTAATAAGCTATTATTAATGACCTGCAGTTTAACGGCGCATTTTTGTAAAAATAGAAAGTAATTTGATTATGAACTTAATAATTCATAATAGATTTTTATTAATTATCAACAATTAATGTTATGTTGGTTCTACTCCCTTTAATTTCATTAAATAGTTAAACCTATCTAGATTATTCTATACCTTAATTTAACACACATTTATTATTATAAAATAGATTTATATAATAAAATATGTTGTAACTATATAGAAAACTTCATAGTTTATCCATGATTGAAATTTAAATCTTTAAATTAATATTTAATGTTTGTATATATGACAAATAATTTTTAAACAAGGAACTCAGTTTCCTCAATGATGTGAATCATTATGTTCTTTTTTGTTAGTTTTATAATTTAAAGAACTCGACAACCAACAAATCAACCTATTAGACTACACGTCTATTATGGCTGTTTCACTTCCACGATAAAATTAATTATTCATGCAAAAGTATTTGAGAGGTTAATTGAAATAGTTGTCCTAAACCAACTAGCTTTGAATGGTGAAAACCCTGTTTAAATTCAAATTTTATATTTCAAATAGCTATTGTACGACAAAAATAGTAAATTGTGAAAGTTTGTCTTGATTTAAAACCATACATTTTAATCATTTTTTTTTACCAATGTATCTTTTTATCAGGTTATGGGTGTATTGATTTTAATTGTCAATTGTTTGGAGTTCTTAGCACCATATCGCTTTAATGCATACACCGACCTTAACAATTCCTCTCTTAGTCATCCGAACAAAAACTATAGTTATATATGTATTGAGAATATATTGGAATTGGATATCGATGTGTCAGGAAATCCAAGCAAATCGTTTATGCAGTCTCAAAGAACACATGTGATATATTGTTGAACTATTTGCCTACACTTTGCTTCAGGGTGACGTTATTGTGATTAAATTTTGGAATGGGAATATGTTGCAAGGTTTTGAAGTTTCATTATTTCTTTATGGATGATTTAAGATGCAGAAATAGATATTCCTCATGGTCTTGATCCCTTGCATACGAACAGTATTATGAAATTCTGGGAAAATGATCACTCGCTCAACCGGTGATGATTTTTTTGTTCATGTGGTTTTATATTGATATTCGTATAATGTTCTTATCGGGGGCCTGAAGTTTTCATTTCTAATATTTCATTTGTTTTTTTGACACCATATTTCAACTCATATATGGTAGGCAACACAAGTCTTCCTACTCGATTAGAATTTATGGCATTCCACTTTTGATTATAAGAGGCCAAGGATTATGTTTCTATTTAATGAGTATTTGAGTTTAGAAGGCATTAACGTAGTCACAAGTGTTAACACATTGATATTTTCTAGAATATTGTGTGGTATGGACATTTTGAACTTTTTCCTAACGTTCTTTTAATAAAAATGGAAATACATTTATCGACAATATAGAATATCAAAAACCTTTTTTCTGTTACTTTTTTCTTTTCCTTCTCTAGTTTTTGCTTCTGGTTAGGTTTGTGTCCCATAGTTTTCTAATTTATATTTTTTTCTTCAGGTGAAATTTTTACCAAAGTTATGACCCTAGTATGTTTGATTGTTGAATGACATATATTGAGATTTTTCGAAATACACTTTTTCAAAAAC
>NW_026113144.1:0-39051 GCF_024323335.1 Lathyrus oleraceus | reverse complement strand
TTTTCCTCCATCTCTAGAACCACCCAGACCCTGGTTGGAGACACCATCCAGGTTGACACCGCTGTTGGCAGCTGAAGCCCGCTCGAGCTTCTCAATTTTATCAGCCAATGCCTTCTGACCACTGCAAAAACCTGCATGATGTTGATCAGCTCACTCATATCCTTCAGTTCGAGAACATCTGAATTAGGGAGATCCATCAGTCTGGAGTATTGCGTCGGGTGAAGTATCTGTGCGGACGTGTTGTGTGCAAGGTACAACTCTACGAGCACGAGCAATGATTCCTGAAACAATCAAGCACGTTAAAACCCGACACCTGCAAAACAACAAACAGGTTAATATGCATGAATGCAACGTCTATCCATACGAGGAAGCTTCTGTCTTTGGATCCTGGTTTCATCGAGACAGATAAAAAATTCAACAATACATTCTGACATCGGGATGTCTCTAACCAGAATCTTAATCGAGAATGTACCCTGAGTACGGATAGACATGAGTTAGATGCCGATGAATCGAAATATGGATGATGCTGATGCGTGAATGCAATGCACTGTGCCATCCTCCAAGTCATCTGATCATTTACTGCACTGAAGCCCGATCTCTGAACCGAAACAACCATCTGAAGGAATATGTAACCACAAATCCAAATCAAGGGTTCCGAAATAAACGGAACTGAAAGATACATCATCATCATCATCAGACAATCTCTGAGCAGATAACCACAATCCTCTGAATCGGCCCGAGGAATCCTGAAATAAACGGATCCCCACTGATAAATAACACGGACAACACTTCGGCGTCTCGGCAAGAAATGCCCATAAATCCGACTTATAAATAGGACTCTGATCCACGGAACCAATAGTCACCATCAAAGTCGCCACCAGAACATGCATCTGTAGAATCACCCTCCCCTCACAGGTAAATTCTAATCAGGTCATCCTAAGGCGGATAATAGTCTCGACAATCGGGCAGAGATACTCAATGGGTTTGCCCTTTCGGGTGTGCCATTGTAGCTCTCCTGAGATCGTCTAAACCAAAGATCCGGGAAAGATCGGTCACCGAAGTCAATAGCTCAAAAGAGGTAACACAACCAACCAAAGTGGAAAACCCCACTGAGGAAGAGCTCTCAGATGAACCTCGTCCAGCTTGTGGTATGTCACGTCGCAACGACATGCCCAACCAGCATGTGAGGAACGTGAGACCACACTATTTTTTTTACAAAAACACAACAAAAAAAAAAAAAATCCTAGGTGTATACTCGGGCCTGGGTTTTAAGCCCCCTCAGAACACCCACCCCAACAGAGGAACCACCTGTACAGAGGACAAAACATGATAGTATGATGCATGCAAATATTTATGCAAATATGTACACAATCAGAATAATAAATGCAACAAATAGCAGCACAAGCAACCTAAACTATCCTAGAACGCTAGGAGAGACTCACTTAGGGAAGATGGACCAGCAATAGGTCAACTTCTATTCCCCAGCAGAGTCGTCAGCTGTCGCATCCGCGAAAAACAACCGGCGGGCAAAAATAAAACAACACAGAGCCGCCACCGTGCGTTATTTATCCCAAAAGAGGGAAAGGAAACGCTCGAAGTAAACCTGGGAAAAGCATGGTCTCGCGACCAAAGAGAATGGGATCGGGAGTCGGTTACGCAAGGGGAAGGTATTAGCACCCCTCACGTCCGTCATACTCGACGGGATCCACGCTCAAAAGAAAGAAAAGGTTGCTAAAACAAACATCACACACACACACAACACAGGTGGGAGAAGAGGGGAGAGGGCTCGCTAGGATATCGCATCCTATGCCTACGTATCTCATCTGGAATGAGAATCAGAGCTGCCGTAGTTCGGCTCACGCACGCCGAAACAAAACACACACAAAGCAGGCAAACATGGAACCCGAACGCCAATCGCTGGACTTACATCAGCTTCCGAACCAAACATACCCACACTGGAAACCAGATGCCACTTGATGGACTTATACCGGACTCCAAGCACACAACAAGAGGATACAGAATGCCAATTGCTGGGCTTACATCCATCTCCTACACACACAAGAAGAAACAAGCAACAAGCTACTAAGGAGTCGGGAACTCGAGCCTAGCAACTGTCAAGCAACACACACAAAAAAAAAAAAAAAGGGTGCCCGGAGAGATCTCGCACGACCTCCTGCCTACGTACCTCATCTGGTATGAGGATCAGGGCAACGTAGTTCCCCTGAACAGGGGAGAAAGACTAGCCTAACCAGATACAGAGGGAGACACAACTAGGGAGACTATGACTCGAGCCTAGATGTTATCATGCATATCATCCCTAAGTTAAGGTTGCTATCTAACTTGCTCAGGCAGCAAGCTAATCCTAACCAGGCAAAGCAAAGCATGCAAGCATAATCAAAACAAAGCAAACATTCACAATTAGCACACACTATATACAGACAAAGTGGGCTCAAACAAAGGGTTAGGCTGCAAAAGCAAACCAACTGTATCAGGTGATGTTAGCTCTTAACCCTAACATTGAGAGTTAGGGTGAAGCAGATGAAATAGGAAGTGAGGGGTGTGCCTCACAGCTCTTATCCCTGGCCAGGGAGAGCTTCAGACAAAGGAAGTGTGGGTTCAGAAAGTGGGAACCCTTCTACACTTATGACACTGACTCAACTGTACAACTGTACAAGGATCTTGGGTTACTATCCACAATGCATCAACACCAGTTGTGTGAGCAAAGGGATGACTCAACAGGAATAGCAGGAGATGGATTGCACATCTCTTGTATCTACCAATTGCCTTATCACAAGGTCTTTTCCTGCTTGGGGACAAAAATAAACAATCACAGGCATTGCCTCTTAAGGAGGACTTCAGACAGGTGCCTGGCCAAGTAACAGGCCAGGTCTTCCAGACTACATGGAGAAAAGAAATTCTACCTCAATTGGTTAAGCAACCAAGCAACAGCACAAGCAAGTTCAAAATGAACTATAGCAACTAAGGTACCTGAAATCAATCCAACATAATCAGTATACCAGACAAACAAAAGTCAAACAGAAAATTACAAGTCCACAGCACAAGCAGATAACAAGCATCAATGCACATAGGTGCAAGCCACAAGGCCTAAGCATAAATCTCAATGCCTACAAAACAAACTCAAAGTTAGTCATAAACAAGCAATAAACCAATCCCAATTGAGTGCACATCATCAAGTATAAGCAATTGTGCTCTTTGACCTGAAACAAAGCTCAAACATTAGGCACTAACCACTAGGACATGGCCTAGGGTCAAAATGAGAGCAATAAACCAAAACAGAACATGAAACTTATCAAAAATCAAGATCAATCAAATAAGAATCAAATCCAAGTGGTCTTACATTCATATCATCAACCAATATCATTTCATGAGGCAAAGAGTACAAAGCATGCAATTTAGAACCTCATAGGACCAAACAGAAAGATCCAATTCAAACCAACTCACAAACATTTCAATAAATTCCCAAAACATTCATGGCTAAACAGCATTCATTCAAGGATCATCACACCAAATTTCAGGCCATTTGGTCAAAGGGAAGCAAGTCAATTAAATTCATCAAGCCAAAGCATACTCAAACAAGCTCATACAAGGCATTAAATCATGCATCAACTTCAAGCAATCATAAAACAGAAACCAAACATGATAAATGAGTGAAACCAAAACCATGGCAAACTTCAAGATGTCTATAATACACATGCCAAATTTCAAGTCCATCCAATAAACCACAAGAATTTCACAAAACATATGAGATCATGACTCACAAAAGGTTCACAATTGGACAAACAGAGAAGAAAATCTCAATCAAATTGGAAATGCACTCAAAAACTCCACAAAAATTCACATTCAAGCTGAACATCCAGAAGATCCAACATGCAAAAATTCAGGTCATTTTGAGTTCATATGGAATGGTAACAAAAATCAAGAAGTCGGACATGAAATGGTGTGACACAAATTGTCACACCTCTAATGATCAGGTCATATCTCACAAACCAGGAATGCAAAAATCACAAACCATATACCAAAATGCTCCTTAAGGTGTTTAGATTATGCATACAAAGTTTCAGCTCCATCCAATTAAGCATCATCATTTAATTTTCAAAATGGTAAACAAGGTGCAACAAATGACATGTATGAGCAAACCCTAGCCAAAACAGAAATCCACACGTGAACAATTTTTGCAAAAATAACCAAAAAATAGTAGAGATTGCAAGGATCATCCTGGAAAAAACCTCACATTATTTGGACAAATATTGAATGAGTTATGATTTTTGTAATGTGAAGAAAAAATAAAAATGAATGGAACAAGCATGTGGACAAGGCATGGTATATGAAGAAAAATTGCAAAAGGCAAAAATGAGAATGTGCTGAAGCCAGAATCGAAGTATGTTCACTTTCAAAAACGCGCGCGCTACAGTACAACTAACACCAATCAGCATGTAAGCAAGCGAAATTATGGATCAAAATCATGTTTCTGGAAATTTTCAAATGTTCTTCACATGTTCTTCATCAAAACCTAACGCATGAACAAATTTTCACCAAAATCCATAAACCATATATCATTGGAATCCTTGTTCAACATACATCATGAATCACAAAATGATTTAACCTAATTCCTCCTAATTTAAGAGATTCAAACCAAAACATAATCATGCATCAAAGTTCAAATCAACATAACTTCCTTGTTTCTCAACCAAAATCAGTGATTCAACTTGCAGAATACTCCATTAAGCAAGATCTACAACATGCATCAATTGATTTCATGAATTATCAAAATCGAAATCTGACCTTCTTTGGATGACAGTTGTGAATTCGCGCGAACCAAGCCTTGTAAGTGCAAAACAGATGCTCCTTGATGCTTGAGTTGATGAATGGAACAAGGTTTGGATGTTGCTTGTACACGATCTTGCTGAAATCTCAAATTGCCATAGATGAGCACTCTTGTAACCGTTCCAAATTCAGCTTGAAAAGGATGAGATCTTGCTTCCAACAGCTTCAATAATGCACATGGATCATGGATTGATGAAGATCTTGGCAAGGTTTGTGAAGAAAATTGCAAAAAAAAGTGAGAGAAGAAGTTGAAGAATTTGGTGATTTTCAGATCTAGATCTTGATTCTGTTATGGTTAATCAGAAAACAGTTATGATTTAGTTTATATATGTGATGTTAATGATGCTAGTAATCATGATTAGTGTAATTACAAAGGATTAGTGAAAATGCAAGTTTCATGCTAAATGGCCAATTGACCAATCCACCCCCACTTGTGCAAAACCAATGTAACAGTAGAATTTCTGGTTGTGAGCAAGTTTCAAATGATGTTTGTGAGCTAATGCAAGTGGAATTGAGTGAAAACAATGAATATCTTGCAAAATGACCCTTTTCCCTCCACTTTTCAAAATTGGTTCACTTGAAAAATGCACTTTTTGTGTGAGCAAAATTCATGAAATGTAATGCTTGTTTTGGATAGAGGACATCAAAAGAATTTTGCTCAAAAAAGTCTCACTCCATTTGGCCTTGTGAATCAAAAGTTATGCAACTTTGAAATTCAACTTTTTTGGACAATGATTTGATCATAACTTGCCAACCACAAATGAGAAATCCATGTTCTTGGACTTTTTGGAAAGGTGAGAGCAAGATCTTCAACTTTCATGTTGGACAAAATTTCATTTGAAGCATTTTTGGACATGTAATTTTAAGGTGAAAACCTTTCCATTTTTGGCAGTTTTGAATTACAAGTCACTTTCTATTTTTGGAAAGTTTTCATCTGACTTTATTTTCTTCATTCTTGATGTTTGAAATGTCAAATGAAACTTGTTTGGACATGAATGAAGTGTCTCTAACCCTCTCCCACCTCCAAATCCATCAGTTGACTTGTGGTTGACTGGTAGCTGAATTGGCTATGCACTGATGAACTTGAGCCTCAAACTCCTGATGAAATGGCTCCAAAGTGAAACCCTAGCTTCCATAAGCTCAATGAAACCATGAAATGATCCCTCATCTCAATGAAGACCTCATCCCCTTGACAAGCCCTGATCGGCACAATTCAGATGATTAGGGTTGACCAGAGGTCAAAACCCTAATCCCAAGGCATCTGATCAAGCATAATGAATCCCTTGGTGATGATAAGACCATGATGATGATGATGTACCATTTCAACCAAGATGATGATCAATCTCCTTGAGAACCAAGAAACCCTAATTTGAAGCACCAACCCTCAGATGATTAGTGATCAGTTCAATGAAACCCTCAGCTTGAATCTCAACCTCTTTATCTTCTGATCAAGACCTAGGAGGATGACTTGATTATGTTGCCACATGATATGCAAATATGCCAATGCCTAATGACCTAAGCAATGCAATGCAATATGCTAAGCTAGTCCCAGAGAGGAGGGCAAATTTTGAGGTGTTACAGCTGCCCCTATTCAATCCACTGTGAACCTGTCGATATGAATAGCCTCGGCTTTCAGATGATCAGGGTGAAGAGTGATTGAATACCAAGAACAGACGAACAATTTGCACTCTGATGGGAGAATAATTAACAATGCCTGTCAGAATCGGCAAAGAAGCAATCTTAAAAGAAGAATCCGTCTGGTACGGAGAAAGTCGGCCTGATCACCAAAACAGAATGTCGACCTGTATACCAAAGTAAATGGTAACGCAGGGATAACCATGGCCTGAACACCACATATCCGCTGGGGATTATCATCTCTTTTTAACGCTTTTCTTGAACCCCGAAAATTTTCTCTTTTTTTTCATTTTCTTGAACCCCGAAATTTTCCTTCGCGCAAATGATCCCGGATCACTGCATTTGAACCCCGACATCTTGTTTGCCAAAATAATGAACCCCATTCTCCATTTGAACCCCAGTCGCCTGACGATAACTTGTGATCGCCATTGTGAACCCCGTTCTCCAGAAAACACCTTGTGTCTCCCTTTCTCCATTTGAACCCCGATTTTCGCGCTGATCGCGTAACGTCCTTCGATTTCATTTCCATCTCCGCCCGACGGAAAAATTTCCTCCAGTATCGCACTACTGGGGAACATTACTGATCTGACGTCATGATGCTAAACTCCTCAGAGTAACACCTTCAACCAGACACTGACTAATGACTGGGAAGAAACTCGACGTTTACTGGACATCGAACAATGATGTTTACTGACACCAAAGAAAACTCGACCAGACATATTCTGATGACTGGGAGGAAACTCGACGTTTACTGGACATCGAACAATGATGTTTACTTGACACCAAAGAAAACTCGACCAGACATATATTGATGACTGGGAGGAAACTCGACGTTTACTGGACATCGAACAATGATGTTTACTTGACACCAAAGAAAACTCGACCAGACATATACTGATGACTGGGAGGAAACTCGATGCTTACTGGACATCGAACAATGATGCTTACTGACACCAAAGAAAACTCGACCAGACATTAACCAATGACTGGGAGGAAACTCGACGTTTACTGGACATCGAACAATGATGTTTACTTGACACCAAAGAAAGCTCGACCAGACGAGGATCGACACGACACTTACCGGTATCACAAGGATGACATCCACACTTGTCCAAAACCAGGCAGACGCTTGCCGGGGATTAACTGGGAAATACTGTTGCTCCAAAATCACGATGCTGAACTCCTCAGAGTGACACCCTCACCATCCGGCGAAACCAAATCTCAAGCGGTAACCACGGCTCGAGTCGCGCTGATCGCGATCTTCATTTCCATCTCTGTCCGACGGAAAAGTTTCTTCCAGTATCGCACTACTGGGGAACATTGCTGATCTGACATCATGATGCTAAACTCATCAGAGTAACACCTCCAAATTTCTATCTCGCACGACAGAAACCTCCTCCAGTATCGCGCTACTGGGGAATACCGATTACCCAACGTCACGATGCCAAACTCGTCAGAGTATCCTCTTCAAATTTCTATCGCGCACGACAGAAATCTCCTCCAGTATCGCGCTACTGGGGGAATACCGATGACCCAACGTCACGATGCCAAACTCCTTAGAGTATCCTCTTCACTGACCGGCAAAAACCCATTCTTGGATGGTAACCACGGCTTGGGGTTAAATTATGCTTGCAATGCTGATGTTGATCTTCCAACCAGCGAAACCACCTCTCAAACGGTAACCACGGCTTGAGTAACACCTTCACCCACTGGCGAAACATAAATCTCAAACGCCGACCTCAGCTTGAGACTAGCTGATGCTTGCAATGATGATGCATGATATTTTTTCAGCGTAATGCTCCATAATTATGGAAATGCTACGCAATTTATTATGCAATATGCTATGATCCCCTAAATGATGCATGTATAAAAAGCATCCCCCTCAAGGGACTCTTCTGGGGAGCTCGAGACACTCTGCTGAGGAACTCGCCATCACTCCGATTTCCACCCTGCTGGGGAATAGCGCTGCCGCTGGGAAAAAGGCTACCCTTGCTGGGGATAACCTCCTTTGCACCCGATCCGCTTGGGGGATTGCTGGGGAAGTAATCACCAACGCACTCTGTGGGGAAACAAAGGTCTTTAACTTGCTGGGGATATAAATCCTGACTCTGCTAGGGAATCCACCGCCCACAGATACCTCCGCTGGGAAATAGCAACCTTCAGGCCTGGCGGCTGGGGAAGCATTAATCTCAAACCTGCTGGGGATAACCATCCTGACCCTGCTAGGGAATCCACAGACCTTGAATCTGCTGGGGAATTAGTCATTCCAACTCTGCTTGGGGAGGAGGACAGTCTGGTACTGAACACCCGACGACTCGTCGAACCATGGTATTCATATCCAACTCCCATGTCAGCTTTCCAATTTTGAGAACTCCCAGACTCGTCTGGACTTTTCTGATTCATCACCTTGTATCCCCGATCGCTCCGCACTCGGCGGAGAGCGAACTCCTGGGACTTATACAGACTTTTCAATTTTCAGACTTTGAAGAGTCTTCTTGATTAATCTCAAGGGTCGTCGTACGTCCTCGTCGTCGTCTTTTCACCGTTCTTCTATTCATTTGTCCCTGACTGGACTCCGTGGGGATTGTTTTGTCAAAAGCTTCCACATCACAACCTGCAAGTGAGGGAAAATATCTAACAGTATCTGCAAAAGAGATCGTTAGACAAAACCGTGCCCCAGGCGTGTCAAGACTTCAACACTTGGGTCACTCAACCTTCCGAATAAGATTTCAAGCTTTCAATCTTAAAAACATGCATTGGAAGGGACCTGTATGTCTTAAAATGCAAGATCCTTTATCACAAATAATTGAATGTTTTTGCAATCAAAGCGGTAATGAAAAACAAAAACAAAATTATTTGACTGAATATGCATTTTATTGATTGAAAAAGTGTGGCTCAAAACTGAGCAATACAAAGGAAGCAATTCCTGAAAAGAGGTAATTGCGCACAAAAGGAAAAATCTATCCTAATGGCAATGTGAAACCCGTGATCTCATCGAGTTCCAACTCGGTTACACCCCATATGTCCTCAGACTCTCCGTGCTTTCTGCCTTCTGAACAAGACGCTTCTGATTGATCCCTACCGGGTATTACCCATGTGCCTCAACCAAAGCAAACGATCATGCCAGACGCAGTTGTTCGTTTCAATCCCTCTTTTGCCTGGACCGCCCTTTCGGGTTTTCAGCCCACCGGGATACCCCTTTTTTGCCCAAGCCGCCTTTTCAGGTTTTCGACTTGCCGGGTGTACATTTTTCTTTTTATCCCTAATTTTTGCCCGAACCTTTCTTTCTGTTTTTTTTTGGTTCGCCGGGATGCCCATTTTTGCCTGGACTATTTTCTTCTTTTCGTCCAGCGGATCTCTTTACACGAAGTATTTTTTAACTGCGTCCGCATTCACAGGGGATGGAAAATCTTCGCCATCCATGGTCGTTAACAACAAGGCTCCGCCAGAAAACCTTCTTGACCACGAATGGACCTTCATAATTAGGCGTCCATTTGCCCCTACGATCGTTTTGAGGAGGAAGGATCCTTTTCAGCACCATATCACCTACGTGATACACACGAGGTCGTACCTTTCGGTCAAAAGCACGCTTCATCCTCTGCTGGTACTACTGCCCATGACAGATGGCCGCCAGCCTCTTCTCTTCAATCAGGCTTAACTTCTCATACCGGGTCCTTACCCATTCAGCCTCTTGCAACTTCACGTCCATCAGGACTCTCAAAGAGGGAATTTGAACCTCAACCGGTAGCACAGCTTCCATTCCATATACCAGTGAGAACGGCGTCGCCCCAGTAGATGTACGCACCAACGTTCGATACCCATGCAATGCAAATGGCAACATCTCATGCCAGTCTTTATAGGTCACCACCATTTTCTGCACAATCTTCTTGATATTCTTATTGGCTGCCTCAACCGCCCCATTCATCTTCGGACGATAGGGAGAAGAATTGTGATGCTCAATCTTGAATTCCTGGCACAGTTCTGCCATCATCTTATTGTTCAAATTAGAACCATTATCAGTAATGATTCTCTCGGGAACCCCATATCGGCAAATGATGTCTCTCTTCAGAAATCTGGCCACGACCTGCTTCGTCACGTTCGTATAAGAGGCTGCTTCTACCCACTTGGTGAAGTAATCAATAGCCACTAATATGAACCGATGCCCATTCGAAGCCGTAGGCTCAATCTTCCCAATCATATCAATGCCCCACATAGCAAACGGCCATGGAGACGACATTAAGCTCAATGGGTTTGGAGGCACGTGCACCTTGTCAGCATAAATTTGGCATTTATGACACTTCCGCACGAAATTGAAACATTGGGCCTCCATTGTCATCCAATAATAACCTGCCCTCAGCAGCTTTTTTACCATCGCATTCCCACTGGCATGGGTACCGAACGATCCCTCGTGAACCTCTTTCATCAATTGGCTTGCTTCTCTATCATCAACGCATCTGAGCAAGACCCAATCAAAATTCCGCTTGTACAGAACCCCATCCTTATTCAAGTAGAACACCATGGCCAACCTCCGCAGAGTCTTTCGGTCCTTCTTAGATGCTCCCTCGGGATACTCTTGAGTCTCTAGATAGCGCTTGATATCGTAATACCACGACTTCTCATCATCAGGCGTTGTGTCAACAGCAAACACATAAGCCGGTCTATCCAGACGACCTACCTCAACACTGGGGAACTGATTCCACCACTGCACCTTAATCAAGGCAGCCAGAGTAGCCAAAGCATCTGCCAAAGGATTCTCCTCTCTAGGCACATGATGCATCTTCACTTTGGTGAAAAACGTCAACAATCTCCTCGTATAATCCCGGTATGGAACTAAATGAGATTGATGCGTATACCATTTTCCGTTAACTTGATTTACAACCAGAGCTGAATCTCCATATATGACAAGGTTCTTGATTCTCAAATCAATCGCCTCTTCAATCCCCATGATACAAGCTTCATATTCAGCCACGTTGTTGGTGCACTCAAATGTTAGCCGTGCAGCAAAAGGAATGTGGAATCCCTTCGGCGTAACCAAAACAACACCAACACCACTACCATTCACGTTAACGGCCCCATCAAACATCAAAATCCATTCGGATTCAGGGTCAGGCCCCTCCTCCGGGATTGGTTCCTCGCAATCTTTCGATTTGAGAAACATGATATCCTCATCAGGGAATTCAAACTTCATCGGTTGATAATCATCAATGGGTTGCTGGGCGAGGTAATCAGACAATACACTCCCCTTGATTGCTTTCTGAGAGGTATACTGTATATCGTATTCAGTCAAAATCATTTGCCACCTCGCAACCCGTCCGGTCAATGCTGGCTTTTCAAAAATGTACTTGATTGGATCCATCTTGGAAATCAACAAAGTGGTATGAACCAGCATATACTGTCTCAGTCGGCGAGCAGCCCAGACCAAAGCACAACAAGTTTTCTCGAGCAGTGAATATCTTGTTTCACAGTCGGTAAACTTTTTGCTAAGGTAGTATATGGCATGCTCTTTTCGACAAGACTCGTCATGCTGACCCAATACACACCTCATAGACCCCTCGAAGGCCGTCAAATACAGAATTGATGGTCGTCCCTCCACAGGGAGGCAATAGAATCGGAGGCTCCTGCCACTTATTCTTTTATCTCTCAATGCCCCTTGGCAATCATTATTTCACCTGACCGTTCGATTTTTTTTCAACAGCTTGAATGGGTTCACACACGGCTGTTAGGTGAGATGTGAACCATGACATGTAGTTCAATCTACCTAATAGACCACGAACCTCTTTTTTGTTCTCGGTTCAGGCACTTCTTGTTTTTCTTTTCTCTTTTTTTTTGTTTTTTTTTTTTTTTTTTTTTAAAGCAGGATCAACCTCGATTCCTTTCTTATAATGAACCCCAGCAGCTTACCGGACCGCACTCTGATAGTGCACTTATTTGAATTCAACCTCAGTTTGAATTGTCTCGACCAATTGACCAACTTGGCCTGATCCACCAGATGCCCCTCTTCTGTTTGGGACTTTGCTATCATGTCATCAACATAGCATTCAATTTCATGATGAATCATATCATGAAACAAAGTCACCATGGCTCTCTGATAAGTAGCACCGACGTTTTGCTTCTCTGGAGGACAGTCTTCTTTCCATGGTAGCTTGTGCACAGCGACACCGGTATCCGACCCTGGCATATCCTGACACGACCAGGTGAAGGTATCCACATGCTCTTTCAACAGGGCTACCATTCTGCTTTCGACTCGCCTCTGAAGCGGCCCCAATTTTCGCTTCCTTTCTAACCTCGGCGGTACCCAGATTCACAATCTCAATCGCCCCTCATGCGGTTGAATCCTCTTCTCCTCTTGTTTCAACAACCTGGCTAATTCCAACAGATCACAATCTTCTTCGCCTTCTTCTTCGGCATGATATATCGGATTGTCGAAGTCATATAGAGGTGTAACAGGATTGTTATCAATGAGATTCGGAGAATGATCGCATCTGCATGAATGTGGATTCATGCATTGCTTTAGAACCGGTGCGAGACAAATCGAAAAAGAAAAATGAAAACATTGCCATTTTTATTTTGTTTTTATGTTTAAACTGTAAAAATAAATGAAAAACAGGAAACACCGTTTTTAACTGAAAAACATCCTTTTATTGATGATGCAAAACTTGCAAAATTAAACATGAGGTGGCCCTTACAATGAACCATTACGTGTTGGGTAACACGTAAGGCTTTCATGCAAATAAAATCAAAAACAGAAAAATATTACTCTTCCAGCAGAGTGACCCTGATGATCTTTTCAGGCCTTCCAGTTCTGGATCTCCATCCCTGGTACGCACGGTTTTACCCAACCATCAAACTCGCAGTCACTATCAGTCTCTTCACCTACCGCAAAGGCGTGATCCGAATCTTCAGCAATTGCACCCACCATCGCCTGACCATGCGCCGACATGGGATTAGCATTAACATTCGGAGATGGTGCAAAATTGATGGCCTTGGAGTCTACCAGATCCTGGACAACATGCTTAAAAGCTCTACAACCCTCAATATTATGCCCTGGTGTACCAGAATGGAATTCACACTGGGCGTTTTCATCATAGTTAGGAGGCCTCTGATCTGATCTTAACGGAACCATCGTCCTTGGCTGAACCAACCCAAGATCCATCAACTTCTTGAACAAAACATCATATGTCACGGGCGGCTTATCGAACTGACGATCAATCCCTTTTCCCCTCACTTGGTACCCGGCTCTCTGTGCTCTCTGTTGAGGTGGCTGATGTTGTTGTCGTACTGACTGATTACCAGCAGGGGTGGTTACCGCAGCAGTGTGCTGGTAGTAACGATCCCTACCGTGTCCTCTCTGGGCATACACAGCACTCGATTCACCCTCATTCTTCCTTTGGCCATTTCCGAAGGGCTTCTTCGATCCTGATGACGAAGCATTACCACCCTGGATCTTCCCCATTCTCAGCC
This sequence comes from Lathyrus oleraceus, assembly GCF_024323335.1. Taxonomy (NCBI): domain Eukaryota; kingdom Viridiplantae; phylum Streptophyta; class Magnoliopsida; order Fabales; family Fabaceae; genus Lathyrus; species Lathyrus oleraceus. Next base: position 25,110 of record NW_026113144.1, on the reverse strand, counting down.
AACTTTCAATCCTTTCCCCAACCACAACTATGTCAGCAAAGTTGGTGACGGGACAACCCACCATTCTTTCAACAAAAACCCCCTGCAGGGTACCCATGAAGAGATCAGACATCTCTCTGTCCACCAGTGGAGGTTGAACTCTGGCAGCCAACTCCCTCCACCTTTGCGCATACTCTTTAAACCCTTCGCTTGACTTCTGAGACATACCCTGCAACTGGGTACGACTAGGAGCCATGTCAGCATTGAATTGGTACTGTTTAAAGAATGCATCACCAAGATCCTGCCAGCTCTTGATATCAGAAGATTTCAGCTTGGTGTACCACTCCAAGGATCCTCCGGACAGACTGTCCTGGAAGAAGTACATCCAAAGCTTTTGGTCCGTTGTATAGGCAGAAATTTTCCGGACAAAGGCCTGGAGATGAGTTTCCGGGCAAGAACTCCCATTATATTTATCAAATGCGGGCGCTTTGAACTTTTGTGGGATCACAATCCCCTCGACCAGCCCCATATTCGACATATTCACGACCCCGGGAGTGGCATGGCTTTCCAGAGCCCTGATCTTTTCTGCCAGCAACTGAATCTCTTTGTTCTGCGGTTGGACACCGTATTGCCCAAACGGCTCATTGTGCATGGAGAACTGATCAGCTTCTCTGTCTTCCTCTCTGCCATCATCAACCCCAAAGAATGGGGGAAACAGGCTATCCTTCAGATTAGGACCCATCGGACCAGGTTGACCCCCTGTGGCAGCACCAAAACCACCAGCACTATTCACTATGCCCACAGTCGTTCTTTTTCCTCCATCTCTAGAACCACCCAGACCCTGGTTGGAGACACCATCCAGGTTGACACCGCTGTTGGCAGCTGAAGCCCGCTCGAGCTTCTCAATTTTATCAGCCAATGCCTTCTGACCAACTGCAAAACCCTGCATGATGTTGATCAGCTCACTCATTTTATCCTTCAGTTCGAGAACATCTGAATTAGGGAGATCCATCAGTCTGGGAGTATTGCGTCGGGTGAAGTATCTGTGCGGACGTGTTGTGTGCAAGGGTACAACTCTACGAGCACGAGCAATGATTCCTGAAACAATCAAGCACGTTAAAACCCGACACCTGCAAAACAACAAACAGGTTAATATGCATGAATGCAACGTCTATCCATACGAGGAAGCTTTTGTCTTTGGATCCTGGTTTCATCGAGACAGATAAAAAATTCAACAATAACATTCTGACATCGGGATGTCTCTCAACCAGAATCTTAATCGAGAATGTACCCTGAGTACGGATAGACATGAGTTAGATGCCGATGAATGCGAAATGTGGATGATGCTGATGCGTGAATGCAATGCACTGTGCCATCCTCCAAGTCATCTGATCATTTACTGCACTGAAGCCCGATCTCTGAACCGATCACAACCATCTAAAGGAATATGTAACCACAAATCCAACTCAAGGGTTCCGAAATAAACGGAACTGAAAGATACATCATCATCATCAGACAATCTCTGAGAAGATAACCACAATCCTCTGAATCGGCCCGGGGAATCCTGAAATAAACGGATCCCCACTGATAAATAACACGGACAACACTCCGGCGTCTCGGCAAGAAATGCCCATAAATCCGACTTATAAATAGGACTCTGATCCACGGAACCAATAGTCACCATCAAAGTCGCCACCAGAACATGCATCTGTAAGAATCACCCTCCCCTCACAGGTAAATTCTAATCAGGTCATCCTAAGGCGGATAATAGTCTCGACAATCGGGCAGAGATACTCAATGGGTTTGCCCTTTCGGGTGTGCCATTATAGCTCTCCTGAGATCGTCTAAACCAAAGATCCGGGAAAGATCGGTCACCGAAGTCAATAGCTCAAAAGAGGTAACCCAACCAAAGTGGAAAACCCCACTGAGGAAGAGCTCTCAGATGAACCTCGTCCAGCTTGTGGTATGTCACGTCGCAACGACATGCCCAACCAGCATGTGAGGAACGTGAGACCACACTAATCCTAGGTGTATACTCGGGCCTGGGTTTTAGCCCCACTCAGAACACCCACCCCAACAGAGGAACCACCTGTACAGAGGACAACAACATGATAGTATGATGCATGCAAATATTTATGCAAATATGTACACAATCAGAATAATAAATGCAACAAATAGCAGCACAAGCAACCTAAACTATCCTAGAACGCTAGGAGAGACTCACTTAGGGAAGATGGACCAGCAATAGGTCAACTTCTATTCCCCAGCAGAGTCGCCAGCTGTCGCATCCGCGAAAAACAACCGGCGGGCTAAAACAAAACAACACAGAGCCGCCACCGTGCGTTATTTATCCCAAAAGAGGGAAAGGAAACGCTCGAAGTAAACCTGGGAAAAGCATGGTCTCGCGACCAAAGAGAATGGGATCGGGAGTCGGTTACGCAAGGGGAAAGTATTAGCACCCCTCACGTCCGTCGTACTCGACGGGATCCACGCTCAAAAGAAAGAAAAGGTTGCTAAAACAAACATCACACACACACACACAACACAGGTGGGAGAAGAGGGGAGAGGGCTCGCTAGGATATCGCATCCTATGCCTACGTATCTCATCTGGAATGAGAATCAGAGCTACCGTAGTTCGGCTCACGCACGCCGAAACAAAACACACGCAAAGCAGGCAAACATGGAACCCGAACGCCAATCGCTGGACTTACATCAGCTTCCGAACCAAACAAACCCACACTGGAAACCAGATGCCACTTGATGGACTTATACCGGACTCCAAGCACACAACAAGAGGATACAGAATGCCAATTGCTGGGCTTACATCCATCTCCTACACACACAAGAAGAAACAAGCAACGAGCTACTAAGGAGTCGGGAACTCGAGCCTAGCAACTGTCAAGCAAACACACACAAAAAGAAAAAAAGGGTGCCCGGAGAGATCTCGCACGACCTCCTGCCTACGTACCTCATCTGGTATGAGGATCAGGGCAACGTAGTTCCCCTGAACAGGGGAGAAAGACTAGCCTAACCAGATACAGAGGGAGACACAACTAGGGAGACTATGACTCGAGCCTAGATGTTATCATGCATATCATCCCTAAGTTAAGGTTGCTATCTAACTTGCTCAGGTAGCAAGCTAATCCTAACTAGGCAAAGCAAAGCATGCAAGCATAATCAAAACAAAGCAAACATTCACAATTAGCACACACTATATACAGACAAAGTGGGCTCAAACAAAGGGTTAGGCTGCAAAAGCAAACCAACTGTATCAGGTGATGTTAGCTCTTAACCCTAACATTGAGAGTTAGGGTGAAGCAGATGAAATAGGAAGTGAGGGGTGTGCCTCACAGCTCTTATCCCTGGCCAGGGAGAGCTTCAGACAAAGGAAGTGTGGGTTCAGAAAGTGGGAACCCTTCTACACTTATGACACTGACTCAACTGTACAACTGTACAAGGATCTTGGGTTACTATCCACAATGCATCAACACCAGTTGTGTGAGAAAAGGGATGACTCAACAGGAATAGCAGGAGATGGATTGCACATCTCTTGTATCTACCAATTGCCTTATCACAAGGTCTTTTCCTGCTTGGGGACAAAAATAAACAATCACAGGCATTGCCTCTTAAGGAGGACTTCAGACAGGTGCCTGGCCAAGTAACAGGCCAGGTCTTCCAGACTACATGGAGAAAAGAAATTCTACCTCAATTGGTTAAGCAACCAAGCAACAGCACAAGCAAGTTCAAAATGAACTATAGCAACTAAGGTACCTGAAATCAATCCAACATAATCAGTATACCAGACAAACAAAAGTCAAACAGAAAATTACAAGTCCACAGCACAAGCAGATAACAAGCATCAATGCACATAGGTGCAAGCCACAAGGCCTAAGCATAAATCTCAATGCCTACAAAACAAACTCAAAGTTAGTCATAAACAAGCAATAAACCAATCCCAATTGAGTGCACATCATCAAGTATAAGCAATTGTGCTCTTTGACCTGAAACAAAGCTCAAACATTAGGCACTAACCACTAGGACATGGCCTAGGTTCAAAATGAGAGCAATAAACCAAAACAGAACATGAAACTTATCAAAAATCAAGATCAATCAAATAAGAATCAAATCCAAGTGGTCTTACATTCATATCATCAACCAATATCATTTCATGAGGCAAAGAGTACAAAGCATGCAATTTAGAACCTCATAGGACCAAACAGAAAGATCCAATTCAAACCAACTCACAAACATTTCAATAAATTCCCAAAACATTCATGGCTAAACAGCATTCATTCAAGGATCATCACACCAAATTTCAGGCCATTTGGTCAAAGGGAAGCAAGTCAATTAAATTCATCAAGCCAAAGCATACTCAAACAAGCTCATACAAGGCATTAAATCATGCATCAACTTCAAGCAATCATAAAACAGAAACCAAACATGATAAATGAGTGAAACCAAAACCATGGCAAACTTCAAGATGTCTATAATACACATGCCAAATTTCAAGTCCATCCAATAAACCACAAGAATTTCACAAAACATATGAGATCATGACTCACAAAAGGTTCACAATTGGACAAACAGAGAAGAAAATCTCAATCAAATTGGAAATGCACTCAAAAACTCCACAAAAATTCACATTCAAGCTGAACATCCAGAAGATCCAACATGCAAAAATTCAGGTCATTTTGAGTTCATATGGAATGGTAACAAAAATCAAGAAGTCGGACATGAAATGGTGTGACACAAATTGTCACACCTCTAATGATCAGGTCATATCTCACAAACCAGGAATGCAAAAATCACAAACCATATACCAAAATGCTCCTTAAGGTGTTTAGATTATGCATACAAAGTTTCAGCTCCATCCAATTAAGCATCATCATTTAATTTTCAAAATGGTAAACAAGGTGCAACAAATGACATGTATGAGCAAACCCTAGCCAAAACAGAAATCCACACGTGCACAATTTTTGCAAAAATAACCAAAAAATAGTAGAGATTGCAAGGATCATCCTGGAAAAAACCTCACATTATTTGGACAAATATTGAATGAGTTATGATTTTTGTAATGTGAAGAAAAAATAAAAATGAATGGAACAAGCATGTGGACAAGGCATGGTATATGAAGAAAAATTGCAAAAGGCAAAAATGAGAATGTGCTGAAGCCAGAATCGAAGTATGTTCACTTTCAAAACGCGCGCGCTACAGTACAACTAACACCAATCAGCATGTAAGCAAGCGAAATTATGGATCAAAATCATGTTTCTGGAAATTTTCAAATGTTCTTCACATGTTCTTCATCAAAACCTAACGCATGAACAAATTTTCACCAAAATCCACAAACCATATATCATTGGAATCCTTGTTCAACATACATCATGAATCACAAAATGATTTAACCTAATTCCTCCTAATTTAAGAGATTCGAACCAAAACATAATCATGCATCAAAGTTCAAATCAACATAACTTCCTTGTTTCTCAACCAAAATCAGTGATTCAACTTGCAGAATACTCCATTAAGCAAGATCTACAACATGCATCAATTGATTTCATGAATTATCAAAATCGAAATCTGACCTTCTTTGGATGACAGTTGTGAATTCGCGCGAACCAAGCCTTGTAAGTGCAAAACAGATGCTCCTTGATGCTTGAGTTGATGAATGGAACAAGGTTTGGATGTTGCTTGTACACGATCTTGCTGAAATCTCAAATTGCCATAGATGAGCACTCTTGTAACCGTTCCAAATTCAGCTTGAAAAGGATGAGATCTTGCTTCCAACAGCTTCAATAATGCACATGGATCATGGATTGATGAAGATCTTGGCAAGGTTTGTGAAGAAAATTGCAAAAAAAAGTGAGAGAAGAAGTTGAAGAATTTGGTGATTTTCAGATCTAGATCTTGATTCTGTTATGGTTAATCAGAAAACAGTTATGATTTAGTTTATATATGTGATGTTAATGATGCTAGTAATCATGATTAGTGTAATTACAAAGGATTAGTGAAAATGCAAGTTTCATGCTAAATGGCCAATTGACCAATCCACCCCCACTTGTGCAAAACCAATGTAACAGTAGAATTTCTGGTTGTGAGCAAGTTTCAAATGATGTTTGTGAGCTAATGCAAGTGGAATTGAGTGAAAACAATGAATATCTTGCAAAATGACCCTTTTCCCTCCACTTTTCAAAATTGGTTCACTTGAAAAATGCACTTTTTGTGTGAGCAAAATTCATGAAATGTAATGCTTGTTTTGGATAGAGGACATCAAAAGAATTTTGCTCAAAAAAGTCTCACTCCATTTGGCCTTGTGAATCAAAAGTTATGCAACTTTGAAATTCAACTTTTTTGGACAATGATTTGATCATAACTTGCCAACCACAAATGAGAAATCCATGTTCTTGGACTTTTTGGAAAGTTGAGAGCAAGATCTTCAACTTTCATGTTGGACAAAATTTCATTTGAAGCATTTTTGGACATGTAATTTTAAGGTGAAAACCTTTCCATTTTTGGCAGTTTTGAATTACAAGTCACTTTCTATTTTTGGAAAGTTTTCATCTGACTTTATTTTCTTCATTCTTGATGTTTGAAATGTCAAATGAAACTTGTTTGGACATGAATGAAGTGTCTCTAACCCTCTCCCACCTCCAAATCCATCAGTTGACTTGTGGTTGACTGGTAGCTGAATTGGCTATGCACTGATGAACTTGAGCCTCAAACTCCTGATGAAATGGCTCCAAAGTGAAACCCTAGCTTCCATAAGCTCAATGAAACCATGAAATGATCCCTCATCTCAATGAAGACCTCATCCCCTTGACAAGCCCTGATCGGCACAATTCAGATGATTAGGGTTGACCAGAGGTCAAAACCCTAATCCCAAGGCATCTGATCAAGCATAATGAATCCCTTGGTGATGATAAGACCATGATGATGATGATGTACCATTTCAACCAAGATGATGATCAATCTCCTTGAGAACCAAGAAACCCTAATTTGAAGCACCAACCCTCAGATGATTAGTGATCAGTTCAATGAAACCCTCAACTTGAATCTCAACCTCTTTATCTTCTGATCAAGACCTAGGAGGATGACTTGATTATGTTGCCACATGATATGCAAATATGCCAATGCCTAATGACCTAAGCAATGCAATGCAATATGCTAAGCTAGTCCCAGAGAGGAGGGCAAATTTTGAGGTGTTACAGCTTCCCCTATTCAATCCACTGTGAACCTGTCGATATGAATAGCCTCGGTTTTCAGATGATCAGGGTGAAGAGTGATTGAATACCAAGAACAGACGAACAATTTGCACTCTGATGGGAGAATAATTAACAATGCCTGTCAGAATCGGCAAAGAAGCAATCTTAAAAGAAGAATCCGTCTGGTACGGAGAAAGTCGGCCTGATCACCGAAACAGAATGTCGACCTGTATACCAAAATAAATGGTAACGCAGGGATAACCATGGCCTGAACACCACATATCCGCTGGGGATTATCATCTCTTTTTAACGCTTTTCTTGAACCCCGAAAATTTTCTCTTTTTTTTCATTTTCTTGAACCCCGAAATTTTCCTTCGCGCAAATGATCCCGGATCACTGCATTTGAACCCCGACATCTTGTTTGCCAAAATAATGAACCCCATTCTCCATTTGAACCCAGTCGCCTGACGATAACTTGTGATCGCCATTGTGAACCCCGTTCTCCAGAAAACACCTCGTGTCTCCCTTTCTCCATTTGAACCCCGATTTTCGCGCTGATCGCGTAACGTCCTTCGATTTCATTTCCATCTCCGCCCGACGGAAAAATTTCCTCCAGTATCGCACTACTGGGGAACATTACTGATCTGACGTCATGATGCTAAACTCCTCAGAGTAACACCTTCAACCAGACACTGACTAATGACTGGGAAGAAACTCGACGTTTACTGGACATCGAACAATGATGTTTACTGACACCAAAGAAAACTCGACCAGACATATTCTGATGACTGGGAGGAAACTCGACGTTTACTGGACATCGAACAATGATGTTTACTTGACACCAAAGAAAACTCGACCAGACATATACTGATGACTGGGAGGAAACTCGACGTTTACTGGACATCGAACAATGATGTTTACTTGACACCAAAGAAAACTCGACCAGACATATACTGATGACTGGGAGGAAACTCGATGCTTACTGGACATCGAACAATGATGCTTACTGACACCAAAGAAAACTCGACCAGACATTAACCAATGACTGGGAGGAAACTCGACATTTACTGGACATCGAACAATGATGTTTACTTGACACCAAAGAAAGCTCGACCAGACGAGGATCGACACGACACTTACCGGTATCACAAGGATGACATCCACACTTGTCCAAAACCAGGCAGACGCTTGCCGGGGATTAACTGGGAAATACTGTTGCTCCAAAATCACGATGCTAAACTCCTCAGAGTGACACCCTCACCATCCGGCGAAACCAAATCTCAAGCGGTAACCACGGCTCGAGTCGCGCTGATCGCGATCTTCATTTCCATCTCTGTCCGACGGAAAAGTTTCTTCCAGTATCGCACTACTGGGGAACATTGCTGATCTGACATCATGATGCTAAACTCATCAGAGTAACACCTCCAAATTTTTATCTCGCACGACAGAAACCTCCTCCAGTATCGCGCTACTGGGGAATACCGATTACCCAACGTCACGATGCCAAACTCCTCAGAGTATCCTCTTCAAATTTCTATCGTGCAAGACAGAAATCTCCTCCAGTATCGCGCTACTGGGGGAATACCGATGACCCAACGTCACGATGCCAAACTCCTTAGAGTATCCTCTTCACTGACCGGCAAAAACCCATTCTTGGATGGTAACCACGGCTTGGGGTTAAATTATGCTTGCAATGCTGATGTTGATCTTCCAACCAGCGAAACCACCTCTCAAACGGTAACCACGGCTTGAGTAACACCTTCACCCACTGGCGAAACATAAATCTCAAACGCCGACCTCAGCTTGAGACTAGCTGATGCTTGCAATGATGATGCATGATATTTTTTCAGCGTAATGCTCCATAATTATGGAAATGCTACGCAATTTATTATGCAATATGCTATGATCCCCTAAATGATGCATGTATAAAAAGCATCCCCCTCAAGGGACTCTTCTGGGGAGCTCGAGACACTCTGCTGAGGAACTCGCCATCACTCCGATTTCCACCCTGCTGGGGAATAGCGCTGCCGCTGGGAAAAAGGCTACCCTTGCTGGGGATAACCTCTTTGCACCCGATCCGCTTGGGGGATTGCTGGGGAAGTAATCACCAACGCACTCTGTGGGGAAACAAAGGTCTTTAACTTGCTGGGGATATAAATCCTGACTCTGCTAGGGAATCCACCGCCCACAGATACCTCCGCTGGGAAATAGCAACCTTCAGGCCTGGCGGCTGGGGAAGCATTAATCTCAAACCTGCTGGGGATAACCATCCTGACCCTGCTAAGGAATCCACAGACCTTGAATCTGCTGGGGAATTAGTCATTCCAACTCTGCTTGGGGAGGAGGACAGTCTGGTACTGAACACCCGACGACTCGTCGAACCATGGTATTCATATCCAACTCCCATGTCAGCTTTCCAATTTTGAGAACTCCCAGACTCGTCTGGACTTTTCTGATTCATCACCTTGTATCCCCGATCGCTCCGCACTCGGCGGAGAGCGAACTCCTGGGACTTATACAGACTTTTCAATTTTCAGACTTTGAAGAGTCTTCTTGATTAATCTCAAGGGTCGTCGTACGTCCTCGTCCTCGTCTTTTCACCGTTCTTCTATTCATTTGTCCCTGACTGGACTCCGTGGGGATTGTTTTGTCAAAAGCTTCCACATCACAACCTGCAAGTGAGGGAAAATATCTAACAGTATCTGCAAAAAAGATCGTTAGACAAAACCGTGCCCCAGGCGTGTCAAGACTTCAACACTTGGGTCACTCAACCTTCCGAATAAGATTTCAAGCTTTCAATCTTAAAAACATGCATTGGAAGGGACCTGTATGTCTTAAAATGCAAGATCCTTTATCACAAATAATTGAATGTTTTTGCAATCAAAGCGGTAATGAAAAACAAAAACAAAATTATTTGACTGAATATGCATTTTATTGATTGAAAAAGTGTGGCTCAAAACTGAGTAATACAAAGGAAGCAATTCCTGAAAAGAGGTAATTGCGCACAAAAGGAAAAATCTATCCTAATGGCAATGTGAAACCCGTGATCTCATCGAGTTCCAACTCGGTTACACCCCATATGTCCTCAGACTCTCCGTGCTTTCTGCCTTCTGAACAAGACGCTTCTGATTGATCCCTACCGGGTATTACCCATGTGCATCAACCAAAGCAAACGATCATGCCAGACGCAGTTGTTCGTTTCAATCCCTCTTTTGCCTGGACCGCCCTTTCGGGTTTTCAGCCCACCGGGATACCCCTTTTTTGCCCAAGCCGCCTTTTCAGGTTTTCGACTTGCCGGGTGTACATTTTTCTTTTTATCCCTAATTTTTGCCCGAACCTTTCTTTCTGTTTTTTTTTGGTTCGCCGGGATGCCCATTTTTGCCTGGACTATTTTCTTCTTTTCGTCCAGCGGGTCTCTTTACACGAAGTATTTTTTAACTGCATCCGCATTCACAGGGGATGGAAAATCTTCGCCATCCATGGTCGTTAACAACAAGGCTCCGCCAGAGAAAACCTTCTTGACCACGAATGGACCTTCATAATTAGGCGTCCATTTGCCCCTACGATCGTTTTGAGGAGGAAGGATCCTTTTCAGCACCATATCACCTACGTGATACACACGAGGTCGTACCTTTCGGTCAAAAGCACGCTTCATCCTCTGCTGGTACAACTGCCCATGACAGATGGCCGCCAGCCTCTTCTCTTCAATCAGGCTTAACTCCTCATACCGGGTCCTTACCCATTCAGCCTCTTGCAACTTCACGTCCATCAGGACTCTCAAAGAGGGAATTTGAACCTCAACCGGTAGCACAACTTCCATTCCATATACCAGTGAGAACGGCGTCGCCCCAGTAGATGTACGCACCAACGTTCGATACCCATGCAATGCAAATGGCAACATCTCATGCCAGTCTTTATAGGTCACCACCATTTTCTGCACAATCTTCTTGATATTCTTATTGGCTGCCTCAACCGCCCCATTCATCTTCGGACGATATGGAGAAGAATTATGATGCTCAATCTTGAATTCCTGGCACAGTTCTGCCATCATCTTATTGTTCAAATTAGAACCATTATCAGTAATGATTCTCTCGGGAACCCCATATCGGCAAATGATGTCTCTCTTCAGAAATCTGGCCACGACCTGCTTCGTCACGTTCGTATAAGAGGCTACTTCTACCCACTTGGTGAAGTAATCAATAGCCACTAATATGAACCGATGCCCATTCGAAGCCGTAGGCTCAATCTTCCCAATCATATCAATGCCCCACATAGCAAACGGCCATGGAGACGACATTAAGCTCAATGGGTTTGGAGGCACGTGCACCTTGTCAGCATAAATCTGGCATTTATGACACTTCCGCACGAAATTGAAACATTGGGCCTCCATTGTCATCCAATAATAACCTGCCCTCAGCAGCTTTTTTACCATCGCATTCCCACTGGCATGGGTACCAAACGATCCCTCGTGAACCTCTTTCATCAATTGGCTTGCTTCTCTATCATCAACGCATCTGAGCAAGACCCAATCAAAATTCCGCTTGTACAGAACCCCATCCTTATTCAAGTAGAACACCATGGCCAACCTCCGCAGAGCCTTTCGGTCCTTCTTAGATGCTCCCTCGGGATACTCTTGAGTCTCTAGATAGCGCTTGATATCGTAATACCACGACTTCTCATCATCAGGCATTGTGTCAACAGCAAACACATAAGCCGGTCTATCTAGACGACCTACCTCAACACTGGGGAACTGATTCCACCACTGCACCTTAATCAAGGCAGCCAGAGTAGCCAAAGCATCTGCCAAAGGATTCTCCTCTCTAGGCACATGATGCATCTTCACTTTGGTGAAAAACGTCAACAATCTCCTCGTATAATCCCGGTATGGAACTAAATGAGATTGATGCGTATACCATTTTCCATTAACTTGATTTACGACCAGAGCTGAATCTCCATATATGACAAGGTTCTTGATTCTCAAATCAATCGCCTCTTCAATCCCCATGATACAAGCTTCATATTCAGCCACGTTGTTGGTGCACTCAAATGTTAGCCGTGCAGCAAAAGGAATGTGGGATCCCTTCGGCGTAACCAAAACAGCACCAACACCACTACCATTCACGTTAACGGCCCCATCAAACATCAAAATCCATTCGGATTCAGGGTCAGGCCCCTCCTCCGGGATTGGTTCCTCGCAATCTTTCGATTTGAGAAACATGATATCCTCATCAGGGAATTCAAACTTCATCGGTTGATAATCATCAATGGGTTGCTGGGCGAGGTAATCAGACAATACACTCCCCTTGATTGCTTTCTGAGAGGTATACTGTATATCGTATTCAGTCAAAATCATTTGCCACCTCGCAACCCGTCCGGTCAATGCTGGCTTTTCAAAAATGTACTTGATTGGATCCATCTTGGAAATCAACAAAGTGGTATGAACCAGCATATACTGTCTCAGTCGGCGAGCAGCCCAGACCAAAGCACAGCAAGTTTTCTCGAGCAGTGAATATCTTGTTTCACAGTCGGTAAACTTTTTGCTAAGGTAGTATATGGCATGCTCTTTTCGACAAGACTCGTCATGCTGACCCAATACACACCTCATAGACCCCTCGAAGGCCGTCAAATACAGAATTGATGGTCGTCCCTCCACAGGGAGGCAATAGAATCGGAGGCTCCTGCCACTTATTCTTTTATCTCTCAATGCCCCTTGGCAATCATTATTTCACCTGACCGTTCGATTTTTTTTCAACAGCTTGAATGGGTTCACACACGGCTGTTAGGTGAGATGTGAACCATGACATGTAGTTCAATCTACCTAATAGACCACAAACCTCTTTTTTGTTCTCGGTTCAGGCACTTCTTGTTTTTCTTTTCTCTTTTTTTTTTTTTTTTTTTTTTTTTTTTAAAGCAGGATCAACCTCGATTCCTTTCTTATAATGAACCCCAGCAGCTTACCGGACCGCACTCTGATAGTGCACTTATTTGAATTCAACCTCAGTTTGAATTGTCTCGACCAATTGACCAACTTGGCCTGATCCACCAGATGCCCCTCTTCTGTTTGGGACTTTGCTATCATGTCATCAACATAGCATTCAATTTCATGATGAATCATATCATGAAACAAAGTCACCATGGCTCTCTGATAAGTAGCACCGGCGTTTTGCTTCTCTGGAGGACAGTCTTCTTTCCATGGTAGCTTGTGCACAGCGACACCGGTATCCGACCCTGGCATATCCTGACACGACCAGGTGAAGGTATCCACATGCTCTTTCAACAGGGCTACCATTCTGCTTTCGACTCGCCTCTGAAGCGGCCCCAATTTTCGCTTCCTTTCTGACCTCGGCGGTACCCAGATTCACAATCTCAATCGCCCCTCATGCGGTTGAATCCTCTTCTCCTCTTGTTTCAACAACCTGGCTAATTCCAACAGATCACAATCTTCTTCGCCTTCTTCTTCGGCATGATATATCGGATTGTTGAAGTCATATAGAGGTGTAACAGGATTGTTATCAATGAGATTCGGAGAATGATCGCATCTGCATGAATGTGGATTCATGCATTGCTTTAGAACCGGTGCGAGACAAATCGAAAAAGAAAAATGAAAACATTGTCATTTTTATTTTGTTTTTATGTTTAAACTGTAAAAATAAATGAAAAACAGGGAACACCGCTTTTAACTGAAAAACATCCTTTTATTGATGATGCAAAACTTGCAAAATTAAACATGAGGTGGCCCTTACAATGAACCATTACGTGTCGGGCAACACGTAAGGCTTTCATGCAAATAAAATCAAAAACAGAAAAATATTACTCTTCCAGCAGAGTGACCCTGATGATCTTTTCAGGCCTTCCAGTTCTGGATCTCCATCCCTGGTACGCACGGTTTTACCCAACCATCAAACTCGCAGTCACTATCAGTCTCTTCACCTACCGTAAAGGCGTGATCCGAATCTTCAGCAATTGCACCCACCATCGCCTGACCATGCGCCGACATGGGATTAGCATTAACATTCGGAGATGGTGCAAAATTGATGGCCTTGGAGTCTACCAGATCCTGGACAACATGCTTAAAAGCTCTACAACCCTCAATATTATGCCCTGGTGTACCATAATGGAATTCACACTGGGCGTTTTCATCATAGTTAGGAGGCCTCTGATCCGATCTTAACGGAACCATCGTCCTTGGCTGAACCAACCCAAGATCCATCAACTTCTTGAACAGAACATCATATGTCACGGGCGGCTTATCGAACTGACGATCAATCCCTTTTCCCCTCACTTGGTACCCGGCTCTCTGTGCTCTCTGTTGAGGTGGCTGATGTTGTTGTCGTACTGACTGATTACCAGCAGGGGTGGTTACCGCAGCAGTGTACTGGTAGTAACGATCCCTACCGTGTCCTCTCTGGGCATACACAGCACTCAATTCACCCTCATTCTTCCTTTGGCCATTTCCGAAGGGCTTCTTCGATCCTGATGACGAAGCATTACCACCCTGGATCTTCCCCATTCTCAGCCAACTTTCAATCCTTTCCCCAACCACAACTATGTCAGCAAAGTTGGTGACGGGACAACCCACCATTCTTTCAGCAAAAACCCCCTGCAGGGTACCCATGAAGAGATCAGACATCTCTCTGTCCACCAGTGGAGGTTGAACTCTGGCAGCCAACTCCCTCCACCTTTGCGCATACTCTTTAAACCCTTCGCTTGACTTCTGAGACATACCCTGCAACTGGGTACGACTAGGAGCCATGTCAGCATTGAATTGGTACTGTTTAAAGAATGCATCACCAAGATCCTGCCAGCTCTTGATATCAGAAGATTTCAGCTTGGTGTACCACTCCAAGGATCCTCCGGACAGACTGTCCTGGAAGAAGTACATCCAAAGCTTTTGGTCCGTTGTATAGGCAGAAATTTTCCGGACAAAGGCCTGGAGATGAGTTTCCGGGCAAGAACTCCCATTATATTTATCAAATGCGGGCGCTTTGAACTTTTGTGGGATCACAATCCCCTCGACCAGCCCCATATTCGACATATTCACGACCCCGGGAGTGGCATGGCTTTCTAGAGCCCTGATCTTTTCTGCCAGCAACTGAATCTCTTTGTTCTGCGGTTGGACACCGTATTGCCCAAACGGCTCATTGTGCATGGAGAACTGATCAGCTTCTCTGTCTTCCTCTCTGCCATCATCAACCCCAAAGAATGGGGGAAACAGGCTATCCTTCATATTAGGACCCATCGGACCAGGTTGACCCCCTGTGGCAGCACCAAAACCACCAGCACTATTCACTATGCCCACAGTCGTTCTTTTTCCTCCATCTCTAGAACCACCCAGACCCTGGTTGGAGACACCATCCAGGTTGACACCGCTGTTGGCAGCTGAAGCCCGCTCGAGCTTCTCAATTTTATCAGCCAATGCCTTCTGACCAACTGCAAAACCCTGCATGATGTTGATCAGCTCACTCATTTTATCCTTCAGTTCGAGAACATCTGAATTAGGGAGATCCATCAGTCTGGGAGTATTGCGTCGGGTGAAGTATCTGTGCGGACGTGTTGTGTGCAAGGGTACAACTCTACGAGCACGAGCAATGATTCCTGAAACAATCAAGCACGTTAAAACCCGACACCTGCAAAACAACAAACAGGTTAATATGCATGAATGCAACGTCTATCCATACGAGGAAGCTTTTGTCTTTGGATCCTGGTTTCATCGAGACAGATAAAAAATTCAACAATAACATTCTGACATCGGGATGTCTCTCAACCAGAATCTTAATCGAGAATGTACCCTGAGTACGGATAGACATGAGTTAGATGCCGATGAATGCGAAATATGGATGATGCTGATGCGTGAATGCAATGCACTGTGCCATCCTCCAAGTCATCTGATCATTTACTGCACTGAAGCCCGATCTCTGAACCGATCACAACCATCTGAAGGAATATGTAACCACAAATCCAACTCAAGGGTTCCGAAATAAACGGAACTGAAAGATACATCATCATCATCATCAGACAATCTCTGAGCAGATAACCACAATCCTCTAAATCGGCCCGGGGAATCCTGAAACAAACGGATCCCCACTGATAAATAACACGGACAACACTCCGGCGTCTCGGCAAGAAATGCCCATAAATCCGACTTATAAATAGGACTCTGATCCACGGAACCAATAGTCACCATCAAAGTCGCCACCAGAACATGCATCTGTAAGAATCACCCTCCCCTCACAGGTAAATTCTAATCAGGTCATCCTAAGGCGGATAATAGTCTCGACAATCGGGCAGAGATCCTCAATGGGTTTGCCCTTTCGGGTGTGCCATTATAGCTCTCCTGAGATCGTCTAAACCAAAGATCCGGGAAAGATCGGTCACCGAAGTCAATAGCTCAAAAGAGGTAACCCAACCAAAGTGGAAAACCCCACTGAGGAAGAGCTCTCAGATGAACCTCGTCCAGCTTGTGGTATGTCACGTCGCAACGACATGCCCAACCAGCATGTGAGGAACGTGAGACCACACTAATCCTAGGTGTATACTCGGGCCTGGGTTTTAGCCCCACTCAGAACACCCACCCCAACAGAGGAACCACCTGTACAGAGGACAACAACATGATAGTATGATGCATGCAAATATTTATGCAAATATGTACACAATCAGAATAATAAATGCAACAAATAGCAGCACAAGCAACCTAAACTATCCTAGAACGCTAGGAGAGACTCACTTAGGGAAGATGGACCAGCAATAGGTCAACTTCTATTCCCCAGCAGAGTCGCCAGCTGTCGCATCCGCGAAAAACAACCGGCGGGCTAAAACAAAACAACACAGAGCCGCCACCGTGCGTTATTTATCCCAAAAGAGGGAAAGGAAACGCTCGAAGTAAACCTGGGAAAAGCATGGTCTCGCGACCAAAGAGAATGGGATCGGGAGTCGGTTACGCAAGGGGAAAGTATTAGCACCCCTCACGTCCGTCGTACTCGACGGGATCCACGCTCAAAAGAAAGAAAAGGTTGCTAAAACAAACATCACACACACACACAACACAGGTGGGAGAAGAGGGAGAGGGCTCGCTAGGATATCGCATCCTATGCCTACGTATCTCATCTGGAATGAGAATCAGAGCTACCGTAGTTCGGCTCACGCACGCCGAAACAAAACACACGCAAAGCAGGCAAACATGGAACCCGAACGCCAATCGCTGGACTTACATCAGCTTCCGAACCAAACAAACCCACACTAGAAACCAGATGCCACTTGATGGACTTATACCGGACTCCAAGCACACAACAAGAGGATACAGAATGCCAATTGTTGGGCTTACATCCATCTCCTACACACACAAGAAGAAACAAGCAACGAGCTACTAAGGAGTCGGGAACTCGAGCCTAGCAACTATCAAGCAAACACACACAAAAAGAAAAAAAGGGTGCCCAGAGAGATCTCGCACGACCTCCTGCCTACGTACCTCATCTGGTATGAGGATCAGGGCAACGTAGTTCCCCTGAACAGGGGAGAAAGACTAGCCTAACCAGATACAGAGGGAGACACAACTAGGGAGACTATGACTCGAGCCTAGATGTTATCATGCATATCATCCCTAAGTTAAGGTTGCTATCTAACTTGCTCAGGTAGCAAGCTAATCCTAACTAGGCAAAGCAAAGCATGCAAGCATAATCAAAACAAAGCAAACATTCACAATTAGCACACACTATATACAGACAAAGTGGGCTCAAACAAAGGGTTAGGCTGCAAAAGCAAACCAACTGTATCAGGTGATGTTAGCTCTTAACCCTAACATTGAGAGTTAGGGTGAAGCAGATGAAATAGGAAGTGAGGGGTGTGCCTCACAGCTCTTATCCCTGGCCAGGGAGAGCTTCAGACAAAGGAAGTGTGGGTTCAGAAAGTGGGAACCCTTCTACACTTATGACACTGACTCAACTGTACAACTGTACAAGGATCTTGGGTTACTATCCACAATGCATCAACACCAGTTGTGTGAGAAAAGGGATGACTCAACAGGAATAGCATGAGATGGATTGCACATCTCTTGTATCTACCAATTGCCTTATCACAAGGTCTTTTCCTGCTTGGGGACAAAAATAAACAATCACAGGCATTGCCTCTTAAGGAGGACTTCAGACAGGTGCCTGGCCAAGTAACAGGCCAGGTCTTCCAGACTACATGGAGAAAAGAAATTCTACCTCAATTGGTTAAGCAACCAAGCAACAGCACAAGCAAGTTCAAAATGAACTATAGCAACTAAGGTACCTGAAATCAATCCAACATAATCAGTATACCAGACAAACAAAAGTCAAACAGAAAATTACAAGTCCACAGCACAAGCAGATAACAAGCATCAATGCACATAGGTGCAAGCCACAAGGCCTAAGCATAAATCTCAATGCCTACAAAACAAACTCAAAGTTAGTCATAAACAAGCAATAAACCAATCCCAATTGAGTGCACATCATCAAGTATAAGCAATTGTGCTCTTTGACCTGAAACAAAGCTCAAACATTAGGCACTAACCACTAGGACATGGCCTAGGTTCAAAATGAGAGCAATAAACCAAAATAGAACATGAAACTTATCAAAAATCAAGATCAATCAAATAAGAATCAAATCCAAGTGGTCTTACATTCATATCATCAACCAATATCATTTCATGAGGCAAAGAGTACAAAGCATGCAATTTAGAACCTCATAGGACCAAACAGAAAGATCCAATTCAAACCAACTCACAAACATTTCAATAAATTCCCAAAACATTCATGGCTAAACAGCATTCATTCAAGGATCATCACACCAAATTTCAGGCCATTTGGTCAAAGGGAAGCAAGTCAATTAAATTCATCAAGCCAAAGCATACTCAAACAAGCTCATACAAGGCATTAAATCATGCATCAACTTCAAGCAATCATAAAACAGAAACCAAACATGATAAATGAGTGAAACCAAAACCATGGCAAACTTCAAGATGTCTATAATACACATGCCAAATTTCAAGTCCATCCAATAAACCACAAGAATTTCACAAAACATATGAGATCATGACTCACAAAAGGTTCACAATTGGACAAACAGAGAAGAAAATCTCAATCAAATTGGAAATGCACTCAAAAACTCCACAAAAATTCACATTCACGCTAAACACCCAGAACATCCAACATGCAAAAATTCAGGTCATTTTGAGTTCATATGGCATGGTAACAAAAATCAAGAAGTTGGACATGAAATGGTGTGACACAAATTGTCACACCTCTAATGATCAGGTCATATCTCACAAACCAGGAATGCAAAAATCACAAACCATATACCAAAATTCTCCTTAAGGTGCCTAGATTATGCATAAACAATTTCAGCTCCATCCAATTAAGCATCATCATTTCATGATCAAAATGGTAAACAAGGTGCAACAAATGACATGTATGAGCAAACCCTAGCCAAAACAGAAATCCACACGTGCACAATTTTTGCAAAAATAACCAAAAAATAGTAGAGGTTGCAAGGATCATCCTGGAAAAAACCTCACATTATTTGGACAAATATTGAATGAGTTATGATTTTTGTAATGTGAAGAAAAAATAAAAATGAATGGAACAAGCATGTGGACAAGGCATGGTATATGAAGAAAAATTGCAAAAGGCAAAAATGAGAATGTGCTGAAGCCAGAATCGAAGTATGTTCACTTTCAAAACGCGCGTGCTACAGTACAACTAACACCAATCAGCATGTAAGCAAGCGAAATTATGGATCAAAATCATGTTTCTGGAAATTTTCAAATGTTCTTCACATGTTCTTCATCAAAACCTAACGCATGAACAAATTTTCACCAAAATCCACAAACCATATATCATTGGAATCCTTGTTCAACATACATCATGAATCACAAATTGATTTAACCTAATTCCTCCTAATTTAAGAGATTCGAACCAAAACATAATCATGCATCAAAGTTCAAATCAACATAACTTCCTTGTTTCTCAACCAAAATCAGTGATTCAACTTGCAGAATACTCCACTAAGCAAGATCTACAACATGCATCAATTGATTTCATGAATTATCAAAATCGAAATCTGACCTTCTTTGGATGACAGTTGTGAATTCGCGCGAACCAAGCCTTGTAAGTGCAAAACAGATGCTCCTTGATGCTTGAGTTGATGAATGGAACAAGGTTTGGATGTTGCTTGTACACGATCTTGCTGAAATCTCAAATTGCCATAGATGAGCACTCTTGTAACCGTTCCAAATTCAGCTTGAAAAGGATGAGATCTTGCTTCCAACAGCTTCAATAATGCACATGGATCATGGATTGATGAAGATCTTGGCAAGGTTTGTGAAGAAAATTGCAAAAAAAAGTGAGAGAAGAAGTTGAAGAATTTGGTGATTTTCAGATCTAGATCTTGATTCTGTTATGGTTAATCAGAAAACAGTTATGATTTAGTTTATATATGTGATGTTAATGATGCTAGTAATCATGATTAGTGTAATTACAAAGGATTAGTGAAAATGCAAGTTTCATGCTAAATGGCCAATTGACCAATCCACCCCCACTTGTGCAAAACCAATGTAACAGTAGAATTTCTGGTTGTGAGCAAGTTTCAAATGATGTTTGTGAGCTAATGCAAGTGGAATTGAGTGAAAACAATGAATATCTTGCAAAATGACCCTTTTCCCTCCACTTTTCAAAATTGGTTCACTTGAAAAATGCACTTTTTGTGTGAGCAAAATTCATGAAATGTAATGCTTGTTTTGGATAGAGGACATCAAAAGAATTTTGCTCAAAAAAGTCTCACTCCATTTGGCCTTGTGAATCAAAAGTTATGCAACTTTGAAATTCAACTTTTTTGGACAATGATTTGATCATAACTTGCCAACCACAAATGAGAAATCCATGTTCTTGGACTTTTTGGAAAGTTGAGAGCAAGATCTTCAACTTTCATGTTGGACAAAATTTCATTTGAAGCATTTTTGGACATGTAATTTTAAGGTGAAAACCTTTCCATTTTTGGCAGTTTTGAATTACAAGTCACTTTCTATTTTTGGAAAGTTTTCATCTGACTTTATTTTCTTCATTCTTGATGTTTGAAATGTCAAATGAAACTTGTTTGGACATGAATGAAGTGTCTCTAACCCTCTCCCACCTCCAAATCCATCAGTTGACTTGTGGTTGACTGGTAGCTGAATTGGCTATGCACTGATGAACTTGAGCCTCAAACTCCTGATGAAATGGCTCCAAAGTGAAACCCTAGCTTCCATAAGCTCAATGAAACCATGAAATGATCCCTCATCTCAATGAAGACCTCATCCCCTTGACAAGCCCTGATCGGCACAATTCAGATGATTAGGGTTGACCAGAGGTCAAAACCCTAATCCCAAGGCATCTGATCAAGCATAATGAATCCCTTGGTGATGATAAGACCATGATGATGATGATGTACCATTTCAACCAAGATGATGATCAATCTCCTTGAGAACCAAGAAACCTAATTTGAAGCACCAACCCTCAGATGATTAGTGATCAGTTCAATGAAACCCTCAACTTGAATCTCAACCTCTTTATCTTCTGATCAAGACCTAGGAGGATGACTTGATTATGTTGCCACATGATATGCAAATATGCCAATGCCTAATGACCTAAGCAATGCAATGCAATATGCTAAGCTAGTCCCAGAGAGGAGGGCAAATTTTGAGGTGTTACAGCTTCCCCTATTCAATCCACTGTGAACCTGTCGATATGAATAGCCTCGGTTTTCAGATGATCAGGGTGAAGAGTGATTGAATACCAAGAACAGACGAACAATTTGCACTCTGATGGGAGAATAATTAACAATGCCTGTCAGAATCGGCAAAGAAGCAATCTTAAAAGAAGAATCCGTCTGGTACGGAGAAAGTCGGCCTGATCACCGAAACAGAATGTCGACCTGTATACCAAAATAAATGGTAACGCAGGGATAACCATGGCCTGAACACCACATATCCGCTGGGGATTATCATCTCTTTTTAACGCTTTTCTTGAACCCCGAAAATTTTCTCTTTTTTTTCATTTTCTTGAACCCCGAAATTTTCCTTCGCGCAAATGATCCCGGATCACTGCATTTGAACCCCGACATCTTGTTTGCCAAAATAATGAACCCCATTCTCCATTTGAACCCAGTCGCCTGACGATAACTTGTGATCGCCATTGTGAACCCCGTTCTCCAGAAAACACCTCGTGTCTCCCTTTCTCCATTTGAACCCCGATTTTCGCGCTGATCGCGTAACGTCCTTCGATTTCATTTCCATCTCCGCCCGACGGAAAAATTTCCTCCAGTATCGCACTACTGGGGAACATTACTGATCTGACGTCATGATGCTAAACTCCTCAGAGTAACACCTTCAACCAGACACTGACTAATGACTGGGAAGAACTCGACGTTTACTGGACATCGAACAATGATGTTTACTGACACCAAAGAAAACTCGACCAGACATATTCTGATGACTGGGAGGAAACTCGACGTTTACTGGACATCGAACAATGATGTTTACTTGACACCAAAGAAAACTCGACCAGACATATACTGATGACTGGGAGGAAACTCGACGTTTACTGGACATCGAACAATGATGTTTACTTGACACCAAAAACTCGACCAGACATATACTGATGACTGGGAGGAATCGATGCTTACTGGACATCGAACAATGATGCTTACTGACACCAAAGAAAACTCGACCAGACATAACCAATGACTGGGAGGAAACTCGACATTTACTGGACATCGAACAATGATGTTTACTTGACACCAAAGAAAGCTCGACTAGACGAGGATCGACACGACACTTACCGGTATCACAAGGATGACATCCAAACTTGTCCAAACCAGGCAGACGCTTGCCGGGGATTAACTGGGAAATACTGTTGCTCCAAATCACGATGCTAAACTCCTCAGAGTGACACCCTCACCATCCGGCGAAACCAAATCTCAAGCGGTAACCACGGCTCGAGTCGCGCTGATCGCGATCTTCATTTCCATCTCTGTCCGACGGAAAAGTTTCTTCCAGTATCGCACTACTGGGAACATTGCTGATCTGACATCATGATGCTAAACTCATCAGAGTAACACCTCCAATTTTTATCTCGCACGACAGAAACCTCCTCCAGTATCGCGCTACTGGGAATACCGATTACCCAACGTCACGATGCCAAACCCTCAGAGTATCCTCTTCAAATTTCTATCGTCAAGACAGAAATCTCCTCCAGTATCGCGCTACTGGGGGAAAACCGATGACCCAACGTCACGATGCCAAACTCCTAGAGTATCCTCTTCACTGACCGGCAAAAACCCATTCTGGATGGTAACCACGGCTTGGGGTAAATTATGCTTGCAATGCTGATGTTGATCTTCCAACCAGCGAACCCACCTCTCAAACGGTAACCACGGCTTGAGTACACCTTCACCCACTGGCGAAACATAAATCTCAAACCCGACCTCAGCTTGAGACTAGCTGATGCTTGCAATGATGATGCATGATATTTTTTCAGCGTAATGCTCCATAATTATGAAATGCTACGCAATTTATATGCAATATGCTATGATCCCCTAAATGATGCATGTATAAAAAGCATCCCCCTCAAGGGACTCTTCTGGGGAGCTCGAGACACTCTGCTGAGGAACTCGCCATCACTCCGATTTCCACCCTGCTGGGGAATAGCGCTGCCGCTGGGAAAAAGGCTACCCTTGCTGGGGATAACCTCTTTTGCACCCGATCCTCTTGGGGGATTGCTGGGGAAGTAATCACCAACGCACTCTGTGGGGAAAACAAGGTCTTTAACTTGCTGGGGATATAAATCCTGACTCTGCTAGGGAATCCACGCCCACAGATACCTCCGCTGGAAATAGCAACTTCAGGCCTGGCGGCTGGGGAAGCATTAATCTCAAACCTGCTGGGGATAACCATCCTGACCCTGCTAAGGAATCCACAGACCTTGAATCTGCTGGGGAATTAGTCATTCCAACTCTGCTTGGGAGGAGGACAGTCTGGTACTGAACACCCCGACTCGTCGAACCATGGTATTCATATCCAACTCCCATGTCAGCTTTCCAATTTTGAGAACTCCCAGACTCGTCTGGACTTTTCTGATTCATCACCTTGTATCCCCGATCGCTCCGCACTCGGCGGAGAGCGAACTCCTGGACTTATACAGACTTTTCAATTTTCAGACTTTGAAGAGTCTTCTTGATTTCTCAAGGTCGTCGTACGTCCTCGTCCTCGTCTTTTCCCGTTCTTCTATTCATTTGTCCCTGACTGGACTCCGTGGGGATTGTTTTGTCAAAAGCTTCCACATCACAACCTACAAGTGAGGGAAAATATCTAACAGTATCTGCAAAAAGATCGTTAGACAAAACCGTGCCCCAGGCGTGTCAAGACTTCAACACTTGGGTCACTCAACCTTCCGAATAAGATTCAAGCTTTCAATCTTAAACATGCATTGGAAGGGACCTGTATGTCTTAAAATGCAAGATCCTTTATCACAATAATTGAATGTTTTTGCAATCAAAGCGGTAATGAAAAACAAAACAAAATTATTTTTTGACTGAATATGCATTTTATTGATTGAAAAAGTGTGGCTCAAAACTGAGTAATACAAGGAAGCAATTCCTGAAAAGAGGTAATTGCGCACAAAAGGAAAAATCTATCCTAATGGCAATGTGAAACCCGTGATCTCATCGAGTTCCAACTCGGTTACACCCATATTGCCTCATCTCTCCGTGCTTTTCTGCCTTTTGAACAAGACGCTTCTGATTGATCCCTACCGGGTATTACCCATGTGCATCAACCAAAGCAAACGATCATGCCAGACGCAGTTGTTCGTTTCAATCCCTCTTTTGCCTGGACCGCCCTTTCGGGTTTCAGCCCACCGGGATACCCCTTTTTTGCCCA
>NW_026113143.1:0-39060 GCF_024323335.1 Lathyrus oleraceus | reverse complement strand
ACAACATTTTCATCATTCCCACAATTCATTCAAATTTCATGGGTTTAACATTATCATTTTCATCATTCAACACTTCAATCAAATTTCATGGGTTTAACATCAACATTTCATCATTTCCACAATTCAATCAAATTTCATAGGCTTAACAACAACATTTCATCATTCACACAATTCAATCAAATTTCCAGGTTTAACAACAACACTTTCATCATTCCCTTAATTCAATCAAATTCATCGGTTAACATCAACATTTTCTTCATTCACACAATTCAATTAGATTTTAAGGGTTAACAAAATAATTTTTATTCATATATTTCAATCAAATTTCATGGTTTAACAACAATATTTTAATTAATCACACAATTCAATCAAATTTCATGGGTTTAACATCATCATTTTCATCATTCCCAAATTCAATCAAATTTCATGGTAACATAATCATTTTCATCATTCCCACAATTCAATCAAATTTCATGGATAAACATCATCATTTTCATCATTCCCACATTCAATCAAATTTCCTGTTTTTAACGTCATCATTTTTATCATTCACACAATTCAATCTAAATTCATGTGTTTAACATCAACATTTCATCATTCACACATTTCAATCGAATTTCATGGGTTTAACATCAACATTTCATCATTCACACAATTCAATCAAATTTCATAGGTTTAACAACATCACTTTCATCCTTCCCATAATTCAATCAAATTCATGGGTTTACCATCATCATTTTCGTCATTCACACAGTTCAATCAAATTTCATGGGTTTAACATCAAAATTTCATCATTTCCACAATTCAATCAAATTCATAGGCTTAACAACAACATTTTCATCATTCACACAATTCAATCAAATTTCATAGGTTTAACAACAAACACTTTCATCATTCCCTTAATTCAATCAAATTTCATCGGTTTAACATCAACAATTTCATCATTCACACAATTCAATTAGATTTTAAGGGTTGAACAAAATAATTTTTATCATTCATATATTTCAATCAAATTTCATGGTTTTAACAACAATATTTTCATTTAATCACACAATTCAATCAATTTCATGGGTTTAATAACAACATTTCCATTATTCCGACAATTCAATCAAATTCATGGGTTAACAACAACATTTTCATTTTTCACACAATTCAATCAAATTCTTGGGTTTAACATCAACATTTCATCATTTCCCCCATTCAATCAAATTTCAGAGGTTTAACAACAACATTTTCATCATTCCCACAATTCATTCAAATTTCATGGGTTTAACATTATCATTTTCATCATTCACACACTTCAATCAAATTTCATGGGTTTAACATCAAATTTCATCATTTCCACAATTCAATCAAATTTCATAGGCTTAACAACAATTTCATCATTCACACAATTCAATCAAATTTCACAGGTTTAACAACAACACTTCATCATTCCCTTAATTCAATCAAATTTCATGGGTTAACATCAACATTTTCTTCATTCACACAATTCAATTAGAATTTCATAGGTTTAACAATAACATTTCATCATTCCCATAATTCAATCAAATTTCATCGATTTAACATCAACATTTATCACTCACACAATTCAATCAGATTTTAAGGGTTTAACAAAATAATTTTTATCATTCATATATTTCAATCAATTTCATGGTTTTAACAACAATATTTTCATTTAATCACACAATTCAATCAAATTCATGGGTTTAACATCATCATTTTCATCATTCCCACAATTCAATCAAATTTCATGCGATTAACATAATCATTTTCATCATTCCCACAATTCAATCAAATTTCATGGGATTAACATCATCATTTCATCATTCCCACAATTCAATCAAATTTCCTATTTTTAACGTCATCATTTTTTCATTCACACAATTCAATCTAATTTCATGTGTTTAACATCAACATTTCATCATTCACACATTTCAATCGAATTTCATGGGTTTAACATCAACATTCATCATTCACACAATTCAATCAAATTCATAGGTTTAACAACATCACTTTCATCCTTCCCATAATTCAATCAAATTTCATGGGTTTACCATCATCATTTTCGTCATTCACACAGTCAATCAAATTTCATGGGTTTAACATCAAAATTTCATCATTTCCACAATTCAATCAAATTTCATAGGCTTCACAACAACATTTCATCATTCACACAATTCAATCAAATTCATAGGTTTAACAACATTCACTTTCATCATTCCCTTAATTCAATCAAATTTCATCGGTTTAACATCAACAATTTCATCATTCACACAATTCAATTAGATTTTAAGGGTTTAACAAAATAATTTTATCATTCATATATTTCAATCAAATTTCATGGTTTAACAACAATATTTTCATTAATCACACAATTCAATCAAATTTCATGGGTTTAACATCATCATTTTCATTCCCACAATTCAATCAAATTTCATGGGATTAACATAATCAGTTTCATCATTCCCACAATTCAATCAAATTTCATAGGATTAACATCATCATTTCATCATTCCCACATTCAATCAAATTCCTGTTTTTACGTCATCATTTTTATCATTCACACAATTCAATCTAATTTCATGTGTTAACATCAACATTTCATCATTCACACAATTCAATCGAATTTCATGGGTTTAACATCAAATTTCATCATTCACACAATTCAATCAAATTTCATAGGTTTAACAACATCACTTTCATCATTCCCACTAATTCAATCAAATTTCATGGGTTACCATCATCATTTTCGTCATTCCACAGTTCAATCAAATTTCATGGGTTTAACATCAAACATTTCATCATTTCCACACAATTCAATCAAATTTCATAGGTTTACAACAACATTTTTATCATCCCACAATTCAATCAAATTTCATGGGTTTAACAACAACATTTTCATCATTCCCACAATTCAATCAAATTTCATGGGTTTAACATCAACATTTTCATCATCCCATAATTCAATCAAAATTCATGGTTTATAACAACATTTCATTATTCCGACAATTCAATCAAATTTCATGGGTTTAACAAAAACATTTTCATTTCACACAATTCAATCAAATTCTTGGGTTTAACATCAACATTTCATCATTTCCACCATTCAATCAAATTTAGAGGTTTAACAACAACATTTTCATCATTCCCACAATTCATTCAAATTTCATGGGTTTAAATTATCATTTTCATCATTCACACACTTCAATCAATTTCATGGGTTTAACATCAACATTTCATCATTTCCACAATTCAATCAAATTTCATAGGGCTTAACAACAACATTTTCATCATTCACACAATTCAATCAAATTCACAGGTTTAACAACAACACTTTCATCATTCCCTTAATTCAATCAAATTTCATCGGTTAACATCAACATTTTCTTCATTGCACACAATTCAATAGATTTAAGGGTTTAACAAAATAATTTTTATCATTCATATATTTCAATCAAATTTCATGGTTTTAACAACAATATTTTCAATTAATCACACAATTCAATCAAATTTCATGGGTTTAACATCATCATTTTCATCATTCCACAATTCAATCAAATTTCATGCGATTAACATAATCATTTTCATCATTCCCACAATTCAATCAAATTTCATGGGATTAACATCATCATTTTCATCATTCCCACAATTCAATCAAATTTCCTGGTTTAACGTCATCATTTTTATCATTCACACAATTCAATCTAATTTCATGTGGTTAACATCAACATTCATCATTCACACATTTCAATCGAATTTCATGGGTTTAACATCAACATTTCATCATTCACACAATTCAATCAAATTTCATAGGTTTAAAACATCACTTTCATCCTTCCCATAATTCAATCAAATTTCATGGGTTTACCATCATCATTTTCGTCATTCACACAGTTCAATCAAATTTCATGGGTTTAACATCAAAATTTCATCATTTCCACAATTCAATCAAACTTCATAGGCTTCACAACAACATTTTCATCATTCACACAATTCAATCAAATTTCATAGGGTTTAACAACAACACTTTCATCATTCCCTTAATTCAATCAAATTTCATCGGTTTAACATCAACAATTTCATCATTCACACAATTCAATTAGATTTTAAGGGTTTAACAAAATAATTTTTATCATTCATATATTTCAATCAAATTTCATGGTTTTAACAACAATATTTTCAATTAATCACACAATTCAATCAAATTTCATGGGTTTAACATCATCATTTTCATCATTCCCACAATTCAATCAAATTTCATGCGATTAACATAATCATTTTCATCATTCCCACAATTCAATCAAATTTCATGGGATATTAACATCATCATTTTCATCATTCCCACAATTCAATCAAATTTCTATTTTTAACGTCATCATTTTATCATTCACACAATTCAATCTAATTTCATGTGTTTAACATCAACATTTCATCATTCACACATTTCAATCGAATTTCATGGGTTTAACATCAACATTTCATCATTCACACAATTCAATCAAATTTCATAGGTTTAACAACATCACTTTCATCCTTCCCATAATTCAATCAAATTTCATGGGTTTACCATCATCATTTTCGTCATTCACACAGTTCAATCAAATTTCATGGGTTTAACATCAAAATTCATCATTTCCACAATTCAATCAAATTTCATAGGCTTCACAACAACATTTTCATCATTCACACAATTCAATCAAATTTCATAGGTTTAACAACAACACTTTCATCATTCCCTTAATTCAATCAAATTTCATCGGTTTAACATCAACAATTTCATCATTCACACAATTCAATTAGATTTTAAGGGTTTAACAAAATAATTTTTATCATTCATATATTCAATCAAATTTCATGGTTTTAACAACAATATTTTCATTAATCACACAATTCAATCAAATTTCATGGGTTTAACATCATCATTTTCATCATTCCCACAATTCAATCAAATTTCATGGGATTAACATAATCAGTTTCATCATTCCCACAATTCAATCAAATTTCATAGGATTAACATCATCATTTTCATCATTCCCACAATTCAATCAAATTTCCTGTTTTAACGTCATCATTTTTATCATTCACACAATTCAATCTAATTTCATGTGTTTAACATCAACATTTCATCATTCACACAATTCAATCGAATTTCATGGGTTTAACATCAACATTTCATCATTCACACAATTCAATCAAATTTCATAGGTTTAACAACATCACTTTCATCATTCCCATAATTCAATCAAATTCATGGGTTTACCATCATCATTTTCGTCATTCACACAGTTCAATCAAATTTCATGGGTTTAACATCAACATTCATCATTCCACAATTCAATCAAATTTCATAGGTTTAACAACAACATTTTTA
Source organism: Lathyrus oleraceus (assembly GCF_024323335.1). Lineage (NCBI taxonomy): Eukaryota > Viridiplantae > Streptophyta > Magnoliopsida > Fabales > Fabaceae > Lathyrus > Lathyrus oleraceus. Next base: position 33,686 of record NW_026113143.1, on the reverse strand, counting down.
TCATCCCCACAATTCAATCAAATTCATGGGTTTAACAACAACATTTCATCATTCCCACAATTCAATCAAATTTCATGGGTTTAACATCAACATTTTCATCATTCCCATAATTCAATCAAAATTCATGTGTTTAATAACAACATTTCCATTATTCCGACAATTCAATCAAATTTCATGGGTTTAACAACAACATTTCATTTTCACACAATTCAATCAAATTTCTTGGGTTTAACATCAACATTTCATCATTTCCACCATTCAATCAAATTTCAGAGGTTTAACAACAACATTTTCATCATTCCCACAATTCATTCAAATTCATGGGTTTAACATTATCATTTTCATCATTCACACACTTCAATCAAATTTCATGGGTTTAACATCAACATTTCATCATTTCCACAATTCAATCAAATTTCATAGGCTTAACAACAACATTTTCATCATTCACACAATTCAATCAAATTTCACAGGTTTAACAACAACACTTTCATCATTCCCTTAATTCAATCAAATTTCATCGGTTTAACATCAACATTTTCTTCATTCACACAATTCAATTAGATTTTAAGGGTTTAACAAAATAATTTATCATTCATATTTCAATCAAATTTCATGGTTTTAACAACAATATTTTCAATTAATCACACAATTCAATCAAATTTCATGGGTTTAACATCATCATTTTCATCATTCCCACAATTCAATCAAATTTCATGCGATTAACATAATCATTTTCATCATTCCCACAATTCAATCAAATTTCATGGGATTAACATCATCATTTTCATCATTCCCACAATTCAATCAAATTTCCTGTTTTTAACGTCATCATTTTTATCATTCACACAATTCAATCTAATTTCATGTGTTTAACATCAACATTTCATCATTCACACATTTCAATCGAATTTCATGGGTTTAACATCAACATTTCATCATTCACACAATTCAATCAAATTTCATAGGTTTAACAACATCACTTTCATCTTCCCATAATTCAATCAAATTTCATGGGTTTACCATCATCATTTCGTCATTCACACAGTTCAATCAAATTTCATGGGTTTAACATCAAAATTTCATCATTTCCACAATTCAATCAAATTTCATAGGCTTCACAACAACATTTTCATCATTCACACAATTCAATCAAATTCATAGGTTTAACAACAACACTTTCATCATTCCCTTAATTCAATCAAATTTCATCGGTTTAACATCAACAATTTCATCATTCACACAATTCAATTAGATTTTAAGGGTTTAACAAAATAATTTTTATCATTCATATATTTCAATCAAATTTCATGGTTTTAACAACAATATTTTCATTAATCACACAATTCAATCAAATTTCATGGGTTTAATAACAACATTTTCATTATTCCGACAATTCAATCAAATTTCATGGGTTTAACAACAACATTTTCATTTTTTCACACAATTCAATCAAATTTCTTGGGTTTAACATCAACATTTCATCATTTCCACCATTCAATCAAATTTCAGAGGTTTAACAACAACATTTTCATCATTCCCACAATTCATTCAAATTTCATGGGTTTAACATTATCATTTTCATCATTCACACACTTCAATCAAATTTCATGGGTTTAACATCAACATTTCATCATTTCCACAATTCAATCAAATTTCATAGGCTTAACAACAACATTTCATCATTCACACAATTCAATCAAATTTCACAGGTTTAACAACAACACTTTCATCATTCCCTTAATTCAATCAAATTTCATCGGTTTAACATCAACATTTTTCATTCACACAATTCAATTAGATTTTAAGGGTTTAACAAAATAATTTTTATCATTCATATATTTCAATCAAATTTCATGGTTTAACAACAATATTTTCAATTAATCACACAATTCAATCAAATTTCATGGGTTTAACATCATCATTTTCATCATTCCACAATTCAATCAAATTTCATGCGATTAACATAATCATTTTCATCATTCCCACAATTCAATCAAATTTCATGGGATTAACATCATCATTTTCATCATTCCCACAATTCAATCAAATTTCTATTTTTAACGTCATCATTTTTATCATTCACACAATTCAATCTAATTTCATGTGTTTAACATCAACATTTCATCATTCACACATTTCAATCGAATTTCATGGGTTTAACATCAACATTTCATCATTCACACAATTCAATCAAATTTCATAGGTTAACAACATCACTTTCATCCTTCCATAATTCAATCAAATTTCATGGGTTACCATCATCATTTTCGTCATTCACACAGTTCAATCAAATTTCATGGGTTTAACATCAAAATTTCATCATTTCCACAATTCAATCAAATTTCATAGGCTTCACAACAACATTTCATCATTCACACAATTCAATCAAATTTCATAGGTTTAACAACAACACTTTCATCATTCCCTTAATTCAATCAAATTTCATCGGTTTAACATCAACAATTCATCATTCACACAATTCAATAGATTTAAGGGTTTAACAAAATAATTTTATCATTCATATATTCAATCAAATTTCATGGTTTTAACAACAATATTTTCATTTAATCACACAATTCAATCAAATTTCATGGGTTTAACATCATCATTTTCATCATTCCCACAATTCAATCAAATTTCATGGGATTAACATCATCATTTTCATCATTCCCACAATTCAATCAAATTTCCTGTTTTTAACGTCATCATTTCATCATTCACACAATTCAATCTAATTTCATGTGTTTAACATCAACATTTCATCATTCACACAATTCAATCGAATTTCATGGGTTTAACATCAACATTTCATCATTCACACAATTCAATCAAATTTCATAGGTTTAACAACATCACTTTCATCATTCCCATAATTCAATCAAATTTCATGGGTTTACCATCATCATTTTCGTCATTCACACAGTTCAATCAAATTTCATGGGTTTAACATCAAAATTTCATCATTTCCACAATTCAATCAAATTTCATAGGTTTAACAACAACATTTTTATCATCCCCACAATTCAATCAAATTTCATGGGTTTAACAACAACACTTTCATCATTCCCTTAATTCAATCAAATTTCATCGGTTTAACATCAACAATTTCATCATTCACACAATTCAATTAGATTTTAAGGGTTTAACAAAATAATTTTTATCATTCATATATTTCAATCAAATTTCATGGTTTTAACAACAATATTTTCATTTAATCACACAATTCAATCAAATTTCATGGGTTTAACATCATCATTTTCATCATTCCCACAATTCAATCAAATTTCATGGGATTAACATAATCATTTTCATCATTCCCACAATTCAATCAAATTTCATGGGATTAACATCATCATTTTCATCATTCCCACAATTCAATCAAATTTCCTGTTTTTAACGTCATCATTTTATCATTCACACAATTCAATCTAATTTCATGTGTTTAACATCAACATTTCATCATTCACACAATTCAATCGAATTTCATGTGTTTAACATCAACATTTCATCATTCACACAATTCAATCAAATTTCATAGGTTTAACAACATCACTTTCATCATTCCCATAATTCAATCAAATTTCATGGGTTTACCATCATCATTTTCGTCATTCACACAGTTCAATCAAATTTCATGGGTTTAACATCAAATTTCATCATTTCCACAATTCAATCAAATTTCATAGGCTTCACAACAACATTTTCATCATTCACACAATTCAATCAAATTTCATAGGTTTAACAACAACACTTTCATCATTCCCTTAATTCAATCAATTTCATCGGTTTAACATCAACAATTTCATCATTCACACAATTCAATTAGATTTTAAGGGTTTAACAAAATAATTTTTATCATTCATATATTTCAATCAAATTTCATGGTTTAACAACAATATTTTCATTTAATCACACAATTCAATCAAATTTCATGGGTTTAACATCATCATTTTCATCATTCCCACAATTCAATCAAATTTCATGGGATTAACATAATCAGTTTCATCATTCCACAATTCAATCAAATTTCATGGGATAACATCATCATTTCATCATTCCACAATTCAATCAAATTTCTGTTTTTAACGTCATCATTTTTATCATTCACACAATTCAATCTAATTTCATGTGTTTAACATCAACATTTCATCATTCACACAATTCAATCGAATTTCATGGGTTAACATCAACATTTCATCATTCACACAATTCAATCAAATTTCATAGGTTTAACAACATCACTTTCATCATTCCCATAATTCAATCAAATTTCATGGGTTTACCATCATCATTTTCGAATTCACACAATTCAATCAAATTTCATGGGTTTAACATCAACATTTCATCATTTCCACAATTCAATCAAATTTCATAGGTTTCACAACAACATTTTCATCATTCACACAATTCAATCAAATTTCATAGGTTAACAACAACATTTCATCATTCCCACAATTCAATCAAATTTCATCGGTTAAAACATCAACAATTTCATCATTCACACAATTCAATCAATTTTAAGGGTTTAAACAAAATAATTTTTTATCCTCACATATTTCAATCAAATTTCATGGTTTTAACAACATATTTCATTTAATCACACAATTCAATCAAATTTCATGGGTTTGACATCATCATTTTCATCATTCCCACAATTCAATCAAATTTCATGGGATTAACATCATCATTTTCATCATTCCCACAATTCAATCAAATTTCCTGGTTTAACGTCATCATTTTTATCATTCACACAATTCAATCAATTTCATGTGTTTAACATCAACATTCATCATTCACACAATTCAATCGAATTCATGGGTTTAACATCAACATTTCATCATTCACACAATTCAATCAAATTTCATAGGTTTAACAACAATCACTTTCATCATTCCCATAATTCAATCAATTTCATGGGTTTACCATCATCATTTTCGTCATTCACACAGTTCAATCAAATTCATGGGTTTAACATCAAAATTTCATCATTTCCACAATTCAATCAAATTTCATGGTTTAACAACAACATTTTTATCATCCCCACAATTCAATCAAATTTCATGGGTTTAACAACAACACTTTCATCATTCCTTAATTCAATCAAATTTCATCGGTTAACATCAACAATTTCATCATTCACACAATTCAATTAGATTTTAGGGTTAACAAATAATTTTTATCATTCATATATTTCAATCAAATTTCATGGTTTTAACAACAATATTTTCATTTAATCACACATTCAATCAAATTCATGGGTTTAACATCATCATTTTCATTTCCCACAATTCAATCAAATTTCATGGGATTAACATAATCAGTTTCATCATTCCCACAATTCAATCAAATTTCATGGGATTAACATCATCATTTTCATCATTCCCACAATTCAATCAAATTTCCGTTTTAACGTCATCATTTTATCATTCACACAATTCAATCTAATTTCATGTGTTTAACATCAACATTTCATCATTCACACAATTCAATCGAAATTTCATGGGTTTAACATCAACATTTCATCATTCACACAATTCAATCAAATTTCATAGGTTTAACAACATCATTTTCATCATTCCCATAATTCAATCAAATTTCATGGGTTTAACATCATCATTTTCATCATTCACACATTCAATCAAATTTCATGGGTTTAACATCAACATTTCATCATTTCCACAATTCAATCAAATTTCATAGGCTTCACAACAACATTTTCATCATTCCACAATTCAATCAAATTTCATGGTTTAACAACAACACTTTCATCATTCCCACAATTCAATCAAATTTCATGGGTTTAACATCAACAATTTTCATCATTCACACAATTCAATTAGATTTTATGGGTTTAACAAAATAATTTTTATCATTTATATTTCAATCAAATTTCATGGTTTTAACAACAATCATTTCATCAATCACACAATTCAATCAAATTTCATGGCGATTAACATAATCATTTTCATCATTCCCACAATTCAATCAAATTTCATGGGATTAACATCATCATTTTCATCATTCCCACAATTCAATCAAATTTCCTGTTTTTAACGTCATCATTTTATCATTCACACAATTCAATCTAATTTCATGTGTTTAACATCAACATTTCATCATTCACACAATTCAATCGAATTTCATGGGTTTAACATCAACATTTCATCATTCACACATTCAATCAAATTTCATAGGTTTAACAACATCACTTTCATCATTCCCATAATTCAATCAAATTTCATGGGTTTACCATCATCATTTTCGTCATTCACACAGTTCAATCAAATTTCATGGGTTTAACATCAAAATTTCATCATTTCCACAATTCAATCAAATTTCATAGGCTTAACCACAACATTTTCATCATTCACACAATTCAATCAAATTTCATGGGTTTAACAACAACACTTTCATCATTCCCTTAATTCAATCAAATTTCATCGGTTTAACATCAACATTTCATCATTCACACAATTCAATTAGATTTAAGGGTTTAACAAAATAATTTTTATCATTCATATATTTCAATCAAATTTCATGGTTTTAACAACAATATTTTCATTTAATCACACAATTCAATCAAATTTCATGGGTTTAACATCATCATTTTCATCATTCCCACAATTCAATCAAATTTCATGCGATTAACATAATCATTTTCATCATTCCCACAATTCAATCAAATTTCATGGGATTAACATCATCATTTTCATCATTCCCACAATTCAATCAAATTTCCTGTTTTTAACGTCATCATTTTTATCATTCACACAATTCAATCTAATTTCATGTGTTTAACATCAACATTTCATCATTCACACAATTCAATCGAATTTCATGGGTTTAACATCAACATTTCATCATTCACACAATTCAATCAAATTTCATAGGTTTAACAACATCACTTTCATCATTCCCATAATTCAATCAAATTTCATGGGTTTACCATCATCATTTTCGTCATTCACACAGTTCAATCAAATTTCATGGGTTTAACATCAAAATTTCATCATTTCCACAATTCAATCAAATTTCATAGGCTTCACCACAACATTTTCATCATTCACACAATTCAATCAAATTTCATAGGTTTAACAACAACACTTTCATCATTCCCTTAATTCAATCAAATTTCATCGGTTTAACATCAACAATTTCATCATTCACACAATTCAATTAGATTTTAAGGGTTTAACAAAATAATTTTTATCATTCATATATTTCAATCAAATTTCATGGTTTTAACAACAATATTTTCATTTAATCACACAATTCAATCAAATTTCATGGGTTTAACATCATCATTTTCATCATTCCCACAATTCAATCAAATTTCATGGGATTAACATAATCAGTTTCATCATTCCCACAATTCAATCAAATTTCCTGTTTTTAACGTCATCATTTTTATCATTCACACAATTCAATCTAATTTCATGTGTTTAACATCAACATTTCATCATTCACACAATTCAATCGAATTTCATGGGTTTAACATCAACATTTCATCATTCACACAATTCAATCAAATTTCATAGGTTTAACAACATCACTTTCATCATTCCCATAATTCAATCAAATTTCATGGGTTTACCATCATCATTTTCGTAATTCACACAGTTCAATCAAATTTCATGGGTTTAACATCAACATTTCATCATTTCCACAATTCAATCAAATTTCATAGGTTTAACAACAACATTTTTATCATCCCCACAATTCAATCAAATTTCATGGGTTTAACAACAACATTTTCATCATTCCCACAATTCAATCAAATTTCATGGGTTTAACATCAATTTTCATCATTCCCATAATTCAATCAAAATTCATGTGTTTAATAACAACATTTCCATTATTCCGACAATTCAATCAAATTTCATGGGTTTAACAACAACATTTTCATTTTTCACACAATTCAATCAAATTTCTTGGGTTTAACATCAACATTTCATCATTTCCACCATTCAATCAAATTCCAGAGGTTTAACAACAACATTTTCATCATTCCCACAATTCATTCAAATTTAATGGGTTTAACATTATCATTTTCATCATTCACACACTTCAATCAAATTTCATGGGTTTAACATCAACATTTCATCATTTCCACAATTCAATCAAATTTCATAGGCTTAACAACAACATTTTCATCATTCACACAATTCAATCAAATTTCATAGGTTTAACAACAACACTTTCATCATTCCCTTAATTAAATCAAATTTCATCGGTTTAACATCAACATTTTCATCATTCACACAATTCAGTTAGATTTTAAGGGTTTAACAAAATAATTTTTATCATTCATATATTTCAATCAAATTTCATGGTTTTAACAACAATATTTTCATTTAATCACACAATTCAATCAAATTTCATGGGTTTAACATCATCATTTTCATCATTCCCACAATTCAATCAAATTTCATGCGATTAACATAATCATTTTCATCATTCCCACAATTCAATCAAATTTCATGGGATTAACATCATCATTTTCATCATTCCCACAATTCAATCAAATTTCCTGTTTTTAACGTCATCATTTTTATCATTCACACAATTCAATCTAATTTCATGTGTTTAACATCAACATTTCATCATTCACACATTTCAATCGAATTTCATGGGTTTAACATCAACATTTCATCATTCACACAATTCAATCAAATTTCATAGGTTTAACAACATCACTTTCATCCTTCCCATAATTCAATCAAATTTCATGGGTTTACCATCATCATTTTCGTCATTCACACAGTTCAATCAAATTTCATGGGTTTAACATCAACATTTCATCATTTCTACAATTCAATCACAATTCATGTGTTTAATAACAACATTTCCATTATTCCCACAATTCAATCAAATTTCATGGGTTTAACAACAACATTTTAATTTTTCTCACAATTCAATCAAATTTCTTGGGTTTAACATCAACATTTCATCATTTCCACCATTCAATCAATTTCATAGGTTTAACAACAACATTTTCATCATTCCCACAATTCAATCAAATTTCATGGGTTTAACATCATCATTGTCATCATTCACACAGTTCAATCAAATTTCATGGGTTTAACATCAACATTTCATCATTTCCACAATTCAATCAAATTTCATAGGTTTAACAACAACATTTTCATCATTCATACAATTCAATAAAATTTCATAGGTTTAACAACAGCACTTTCATCATTCCCATAATTCAATCAAATTTCATGGGTTTAACATCATCGTTTTCGTCATTCACACAGTTCAATCAAATTTCATGGGTTTAACATCAACATTTCATCATTTCCACAATTCAATCAAATTTCATAGGTTTAACAACAACCTTTTCATAATTTACACAATTCAATCAAATTTTATAGGTTTAACAACAACATTTTCATCATCCCCATAATTCAACCAAATTTCATGGGTTTAACAACAACATTTTCATCATTCCCACAATTCAATCCAATTTCATGGGTTTAACATCAACATTTTCATCATTCCCATAATTCAATCAAATTTCATGGGTTTAACAAAAACATTTCTATCATTCACACAATTCAATCAAATTTTAGGGGTTTAACAACAACATTTTCATCATTCCCACAATTCAATAAAATTTCATGGGTTTAACATCAACATTTTCATCATTCCCATAATTCAATCAAAATTCATGTGTTTAATAATAACATTTCCATTATTCCGACAATTCAATCAAATTTCATGGGTTTAACAACAACATTTTCATTTTTCACACAATTCAATCAAATTCCTTGGGTTTAACATCAACATTTCATCATTTCCACCATTCAATCAAATTTCATAGGTTTAACAACAACATTTTCATCATTCCCACAATTCATTCAAATTTCATGGGTTTAACATTATCATTTTCATCATTCACACACTTCAATCAAATTTCATGGGTTTAACATCAACATTTCATCATTTCCACAATTCAATCAAATTTCATAGGCTTAACAACAACATTTTCATCATTCACACAATTCAATCAAATTTCATAGGTTTAACAACAACACTTTCATCATTCCCTTAATTCAATCAAATTTCATCGGTTTAACATCAACAATTTCATCACTCACACAATTCAATTAGATTTTAAGGGTTTAACAAAATAATTTTTATCATTCTTATATTTCAATCAAATTTCATGGTTTTAACAACAATATTTTCATTTAATCACACAATTCAATCAAATTTCATGGGTTTAACATCATCATTTTCATCATTCCCACAATTCAATCAAATTTCATGGGATTAACATAATCAGTTTCATCATTCCCACAATTCAATCAAATTTCATGGGATTAACATCATCATTTTCATCATTCCCACAATTCAATCAAATTTCCTGTTTTTAACGTCATCATTTTTATCATTCACACAATTCAATCTAATTTCATGTGTTTAACATCAACATTTCATCATTCACACAATTCAATCGAATTTCATGGGTTTAACATCAACATTTCATCATTCACACAATTCAATCAAATTTCATAGGTTTAACAACATCACTTTCATCATTCCCATAATTCAATCAAATTTCATGGGTTTACCATCATCATTTTCGTCATTCACACAGTTCAATCAAATTTCATGGGTTTAACATCAACATTTCATCATTTCCACAATTCAATCAAATTTCATAGGTTTAACAACAACATTTTATCATCCCCACAATTCAATCAAATTTCATGGGTTTAACAACAACATTTTCATCATTCCCACAATTCAATCAAATTTCATGGGTTTAACATCAACATTTTCATCATACGCATAATTCAATCAAAATTCATGTGTTTAATAACAACATTTCCATTATTCCGACAATTCAATCAAATTTCATGGGTTTAACAACAACATTTTCATTTTTCACACAATTCAATCAAATTTCTTGGGTTTAACATCAACATTTCATCATTTCCACCATTCAATCAAATTTCAGAGGTTTAACAACAACATTTTCATCATTCCCACAATTCAGTCAAATTTAATGGGTTTAACATTATCATTTTCATCATTCACACACTTCAATCAAATTTCATGGGTTTAACATCAACATTTCATCATTTCCACAATTCAATCAAATTTCATAGGCTTAACAACAACATTTTCATCATTCACACAGTTCAATCAAATTTCATGGGTTTAACAACAACACTTTCATCATTCCCTTAATTCAATCCAATTTCATCGGTTTAACATCAACAATTTCATCATTCACACAATTCAATTAGATTTTAAGGGTTTAACAAAATAATTTTTATCATTCATATATTTCAATCAAATTTCATGGTTTTAACAACAATATTTTCATTTAATCACACAATTCAATCAAATTTCATGGGTTTAATAACAACATTTCCATTTTTCCGACAATTCAATCAAATTTCATGGGTTTAACAACAACATTTTCATTTTTCACACAATTCAATCAAATTTCATAGGTTTAACAACAACACTTTCATCATTCCCTTAATTCAATCAAATTTCATCGGTTTAACATCAACAATTTCATCATTTCCACCATTCAATCAAATTTCAGAGGTTTAACAACAACATTTTCATCATTCCCACAATTCATTCAAATTTCATGGGTTTAACATTATCATTTTCATCATTCACACACTTCAATCAAATTTCATGGGTTTAACATCAACATTTCATCATTTCCACGATTCAATCAAATTTCATAGGCTTAACAACAACATTTTCATCATTCACACAATTCAATCAAATTTCACAGGTTTAACAACAACACTTTCATCATTCCTTAATTCAATCAAATTTCATCGGTTTAACATCAACATTTTCTTCATTCACACAATTCAATTAGATTTTAAGGGTTTAACAAAATAATTTTATCATTCATATATTTCAATCAAATTTCATGGTTTTAACAACAATATTTTCAATTAATCACACAATTCAATCAAATTTCATGGGTTTAACATCATCATTTTCATCATTCCCACAATTCAATCAAATTTCATGCGATTAACATAATCATTTTCATCATTCCCACAATTCAATCAAATTTCATGGGATTAACATCATCATTTTCATCATTCCCACAATTCAATCAAATTTCCTGTTTTTAACGTCATCATTTTTATCATTCACACAATTCAATCTAATTTCATGTGTTTAACATCAACATTTCATCATTCACACATTTCAATCGAATTTCATGGGTTTAACATCAACATTTCATCATTCACACAATTCAATCAAATTTCATAGGTTTAACAACATCACTTTCATCCTTCCCATAATTCAATCAAATTTCATGGGTTTACCATCATCATTTTCGTCATTCACACAGTTCAATCAAATTTCATGGGTTTAACATCAAAATTTCATCATTTCCACAATTCAATCAAATTTCATAGGCTTCACAACAACATTTTCATCATTCACACAATTCAATCAAATTTCATAGGTTTAACAACAACACTTTCATCATTCCCTTAATTCAATCAAATTTCATCGGTTTAACATCAACAATTTCATCATTCACACAATTCAATTAGATTTTAAGGGTTTAACAAAATAATTTTATCATTCATATATTTCAATCAAATTTCATGGTTTTAACAACAATATTTTCATTTAATCACACAATTCAATCAAATTTCATGGGTTTAATAACAACATTTCCATTATTCCGACAATTCAATCAAATTTCATGGGTTTAACAACAACATTTTCATTTTTCACACAATTCAATCAAATTTCTTGGGTTTAACATCAACATTTCATCATTTCCACCATTCAATCAAATTTCAGAGGTTTAACAACAACATTTTCATCATTCCCACAATTCATTCAAATTTCATGGGTTTAACATTATCATTTTCATCATTCACACACTTCAATCAAATTTCATGGGTTTAACATCAACATTTCATCATTTCCACAATTCAATCAAATTTCATAGGCTTAACAACAACATTTTCATCATTCACACAATTCAATCAAATTTCACAGGTTTAACAACAACACTTTCATCATTCCCTTAATTCAATCAAATTTCATCGGTTTAACATCAACATTTTCTTCATTCACACAATTCAATTAGATTTTAAGGGTTTAACAAAATAATTTTTATCATTCATATATTTCAATCAAATTTCATGGTTTTAACAACAATATTTTCAATTAATCACACAATTCAATCAAATTTCATGGGTTTAACATCATCATTTTCATCATTCCCACAATTCAATCAAATTTCATGCGATTAACATAATCATTTTCATCATTCCCACAATTCAATCAAATTTCATGGGATTAACATCATCATTTTCATCATTCCCACAATTCAATCAAATTTCCTATTTTTAACGTCATCATTTTTATCATTCACACAATTCAATCTAATTTCATGTGTTTAACATCAACATTTCATCATTCACACATTTCAATCGAATTTCATGGGTTTAACATCAACATTTCATCATTCACACAATTCAATCAAATTTCATAGGTTTAACAACATCACTTTCATCCTTCCCATAATTCAATCAAATTTCATGGGTTTACCATCATCATTTTCGTCATTCACACAGTTCAATCAAATTTCATGGGTTTAACATCAAAATTTCATCATTTCCACAATTCAATCAAATTTCATAGGCTTCACAACAACATTTTCATCATTCACACAATTCAATCAAATTTCATAGGTTTAACAACAACACTTTCATCATTCCCTTAATTCAATCAAATTTCATCGGTTTAACATCAACAATTTCATCATTCACACAATTCAATTAGATTTTAAGGGTTTAACAAAATAATTTTTATCATTCATATATTTCAATCAAATTTCATGGTTTTAACAACAATATTTTCATTTAATCACACAATTCAATCAAATTTCATGGGTTTAACATCATCATTTTCATCATTCCCACAATTCAATCAAATTTCATGGGATTAACATAATCAGTTTCATCATTCCCACAATTCAATCAAATTTCATAGGATTAACATCATCATTTTCATCATTCCCACAATTCAATCAAATTTCCTGTTTTTAACGTCATCATTTTTATCATTCACACAATTCAATCTAATTTCATGTGTTTAACATCAACATTTCATCATTCACACAATTCAATCGAATTTCATGGGTTTAACATCAACATTTCATCATTCACACAATTCAATCAAATTTCATAGGTTTAACAACATCACTTTCATCATTCCCATAATTCAATCAAATTTCATGGGTTTACCATCATCATTTTCGTCATTCACACAGTTCAATCAAATTTCATGGGTTTAACATCAACATTTCATCATTTCCACAATTCAATCAAATTTCATAGGTTTAACAACAACATTTTTATCATCCCCACAATTCAATCAAATTTCATGGGTTTAACAACAACATTTTCATCATTCCCACAATTCAATCAAATTTCATGGGTTTAACATCAACATTTTCATCATTCCCATAATTCAATCAAAATTCATGTGTTTAATAACAACATTTCCATTATTCCGACAATTCAATCAAATTTCATGGGTTTAACAACAACATTTTCATTTTTCACACAATTCAATCAAATTTCTTGGGTTTAACATCAACATTTCATCATTTCCACCATTCAATCAAATTTCAGAGGTTTAACAACAACATTTTCATCATTCCCACAATTCATTCAAATTTCATGGGTTTAACATTATCATTTTCATCATTCACACACTTCAATCAAATTTCATGGGTTTAACATCAACATTTCATCATTTCCACAATTCAATCAAATTTCATAGGCTTAACAACAACATTTTCATCATTCACACAATTCAATCAAATTTCACAGGTTTAACAACAACACTTTCATCATTCCCTTAATTCAATCAAATTTCATCGGTTTAACATCAACATTTTCTTCATTCACACAATTCAATTAGATTTTAAGGGTTTAACAAAATAATTTTTATCATTCATATATTTCAATCAAATTTCATGGTTTTAACAACAATATTTTCAATTAATCACACAATTCAATCAAATTTCATGGGTTTAACATCATCATTTTCATCATTCCCACAATTCAATCAAATTTCATGCGATTAACATAATCATTTTCATCATTCCCACAATTCAATCAAATTTCATGGGATTAACATCATCATTTTCATCATTCCCACAATTCAATCAAATTTCCTGTTTTTAACGTCATCATTTTTATCATTCACACAATTCAATCTAATTTCATGTGTTTAACATCAACATTTCATCATTCACACATTTCAATCGAATTTCATGGGTTTAACATCAACATTTCATCATTCACACAATTCAATCAAATTTCATAGGTTTAACAACATCACTTTCATCCTTCCCATAATTCAATCAAATTTCATGGGTTTACCATCATCATTTTCGTCATTCACACAGTTCAATCAAATTTCATGGGTTTAACATCAAAATTTCATCATTTCCACAATTCAATCAAATTTCATAGGCTTCACAACAACATTTTCATCATTCACACAATTCAATCAAATTTCATAGGTTTAACAACAACACTTTCATCATTCCCTTAATTCAATCAAATTTCATCGGTTTAACATCAACAATTTCATCATTCACACAATTCAATTAGATTTTAAGGGTTTAACAAAATAATTTTTATCATTCATATATTTCAATCAAATTTCATGGTTTTAACAACAATATTTTCATTTAATCACACAATTCAATCAAATTTCATGGGTTTAATAACAACATTTCCATTATTCCGACAATTCAATCAAATTTCATGGGTTTAACAACAACATTTTCATTTTTCACACAATTCAATCAAATTTCTTGGGTTTAACATCAACATTTCATCATTTCCACCATTCAATCAAATTTCAGAGGTTTAACAACAACATTTTCATCATTCCCACAATTCATTCAAATTTCATGGGTTTAACATTATCATTTTCATCATTCACACACTTCAATCAAATTTCATGGGTTTAACATCAACATTTCATCATTTCCACAATTCAATCAAATTTCATAGGCTTAACAACAACATTTTCATCATTCACACAATTCAATCAAATTTCACAGGTTTAACAACAACACTTTCATCATTCCCTTAATTCAATCAAATTTCATCGGTTTAACATCAACATTTCTTCATTCACACAATTCAATTAGATTTTAAGGGTTTAACAAAATAATTTTTATCATTCATATATTTCAATCAAATTTCATGGTTTTAACAACAATATTTTCAATTAATCACACAATTCAATCAAATTTCATGGGTTTAACATCATCATTTTCATCATTCCCACAATTCAATCAAATTTCATGCGATTAACATAATCATTTTCATCATTCCCACAATTCAATCAAATTTCATGGGATTAACATCATCATTTTCATCATTCCCACAATTCAATCAAATTTCCTATTTTTAACGTCATCATTTTTATCATTCACACAATTCAATCTAATTTCATGTGTTTAACATCAACATTTCATCATTCACACATTTCAATCGAATTTCATGGGTTTAACATCAACATTTCATCATTCACACAATTCAATCAAATTTCATAGGTTTAACAACATCACTTTCATCCTTCCCATAATTCAATCAAATTTCATGGGTTTACCATCATCATTTTCGTCATTCACACAGTTCAATCAAATTTCATGGGTTTAACATCAAAATTTCATCATTTCCACAATTCAATCAAATTTCATAGGCTTCACAACAACATTTTCATCATTCACACAATTCAATCAAATTTCATAGGTTTAACAACAACACTTTCATCATTCCCTTAATTCAATCAAATTTCATCGGTTTAACATCAACAATTTCATCATTCACACAATTCAATTAGATTTTAAGGGTTTAACAAAATAATTTTTATCATTCATATATTTCAATCAAATTTCATGGTTTTAACAACAATATTTTCATTTAATCACACAATTCAATCAAATTTCATGGGTTTAACATCATCATTTTCATCATTCCCACAATTCAATCAAATTTCATGGGATTAACATAATCAGTTTCATCATTCCCACAATTCAATCAAATTTCATAGGATTAACATCATCATTTTCATCATTCCCACAATTCAATCAAATTTCCTGTTTTTAACGTCATCATTTTTATCATTCACACAATTCAATCTAATTTCATGTGTTTAACATCAACATTTCATCATTCACACAATTCAATCGAATTTCATGGGTTTAACATCAACATTTCATCATTCACACAATTCAATCAAATTTCATAGGTTTAACAACATCACTTTCATCATTCCCATAATTCAATCAAATTTCATGGGTTTACCATCATCATTTTCGTCATTCACACAGTTCAATCAAATTTCATGGGTTTAACATCAACATTTCATCATTTCCACAATTCAATCAAATTTCATAGGTTTAACAACAACATTTTTATCATCCCCACAATTCAATCAAATTTCATGGGTTTAACAACAACATTTTCATCATTCCCACAATTCAATCAAATTTCATGGGTTTAACATCAACATTTTCATCATTCCCATAATTCAATCAAAATTCATGTGTTTAATAACAACATTTCCATTATTCCGACAATTCAATCAAATTTCATGGGTTTAACAACAACATTTTCATTTTTCACACAATTCAATCAAATTTCTTGGGTTTAACATCAACATTTCATCATTTCCACCATTCAATCAAATTTCAGAGGTTTAACAACAACATTTTCATCATTCCCACAATTCATTCAAATTTCATGGGTTTAACATTATCATTTTCATCATTCACACACTTCAATCAAATTTCATGGGTTTAACATCAACATTTCATCATTTCCACAATTCAATCAAATTTCATAGGCTTAACAACAACATTTTCATCATTCACACAATTCAATCAAATTTCACAGGTTTAACAACAACACTTTCATCATTCCCTTAATTCAATCAAATTTCATCGGTTTAACATCAACATTTTCTTCATTCACACAATTCAATTAGATTTTAAGGGTTTAACAAAATAATTTTTATCATTCATATATTTCAATCAAATTTCATGGTTTTAACAACAATATTTTCATTAATCACACAATTCAATCAAATTTCATGGGTTTAACATCATCATTTTCATCATTCCCACAATTCAATCAAATTTCATGCGATTAACATAATCATTTTCATCATTCCCACAATTCAATCAAATTTCATGGGATTAACATCATCATTTTCATCATTCCCACAATTCAATCAAATTTCCTGTTTTTAACGTCATCATTTTTATCATTCACACAATTCAATCTAATTTCATGTGTTTAACATCAACATTTCATCATTCACACATTTCAATCGAATTTCATGGGTTTAACATCAA
Source organism: Lathyrus oleraceus (assembly GCF_024323335.1). NCBI lineage: Eukaryota > Viridiplantae > Streptophyta > Magnoliopsida > Fabales > Fabaceae > Lathyrus > Lathyrus oleraceus. The sequence goes on along the minus strand of NW_026113143.1, from coordinate 15,274 downwards.
CATTTCATCATTCACACAATTCAATCAAATTTCATAGGTTTAACAACATCACTTTCATCCTTCCCATAATTCAATCAAATTTCATGGGTTTACCATCATCATTTTCGTCATTCACACAGTTCAATCAAATTTCATGGGTTTAACATCAAAATTTCATCATTTCCACAATTCAATCAAATTTCATAGGCTTCACAACAACATTTTCATCATTCACACAATTCAATCAAATTTCATAGGTTTAACAACAACACTTTCATCATTCCCTTAATTCAATCAAATTTCATCGGTTTAACATCAACAATTTCATCATTCACACAATTCAATTAGATTTTAAGGGTTTAACAAAATAATTTTTATCATTCATATATTTCAATCAAATTTCATGGTTTTAACAACAATATTTTCATTTAATCACACAATTCAATCAAATTTCATGGGTTTAACATCATCATTTTCATCATTCCCACAATTCAATCAAATTTCATGGGATTAACATAATCATTTTCATCATTCCCACAATTCAATCAAATTTCATAGGATTAACATCATCATTTTCATCATTCCCACAATTCAATCAAATTTCCTGTTTTAACGTCATCATTTTTATCATTCACACAATTCAATCTAATTTCATGTGTTTAACATCAACATTTCATCATTCACACAATTCAATCGAATTTCATGGGTTTAACATCAACATTTCATCATTCACACAATTCAATCAAATTTCATAGGTTTAACAACATCACTTTCATCATTCCCATAATTCAATCAAATTTCATGGGTTTACCATCATCATTTTCGTCATTCACACAGTTCAATCAAATTTCATGGGTTTAACATCAACATTTCATCATTTCCACAATTCAATCAAATTTCATAGGTTTAACAACAACATTTTTATCATCCCCACAATTCAATCAAATTTCATGGGTTTAACAACAACATTTTCATCATTCCCACAATTCAATCAAATTTCATGGGTTTAACATCAACATTTTCATCATTCCCATAATTCAATCAAAATTCATGTGTTTAATAACAACATTTCCATTATTCCGACAATTCAATCAAATTTCATGGGTTTAACAACAACATTTTCATTTTTCACACAATTCAATCAAATTTCTTGGGTTTAACATCAACATTTCATCATTTCCACCATTCAATCAAATTTCAGAGGTTTAACAACAACATTTTCATCATTCCCACAATTCATTCAAATTTCATGGGTTTAACATTATCATTTTCATCATTCACACACTTCAATCAAATTTCATGGGTTTAACATCAACATTTCATCATTTCCACAATTCAATCAAATTTCATAGGCTTAACAACAACATTTTCATCATTCACACAATTCAATCAAATTTCATAGGTTTAACAACAACACTTTCATCATTCCCTTAATTCAATCAAATTTCATCGGTTTAACATCAACATTTTCTTCATTCACACAATTCAATTAGATTTTAAGGGTTTAACAAAATAATTTTTATCATTCATATATTTCAATCAAATTTCATGGTTTTAACAACAATATTTTCAATTAATCACACAATTCAATCAAATTTCATGGGTTTAACATCATCATTTTCATCATTCCCACAATTCAATCAAATTTCATGGTATTAACATAATCATTTTCATCATTCCCACAATTCAATCAAATTTCATGGGATTAACATCATCATTTTCATCATTCCCACAATTCAATCAAATTTCCTGTTTTTAACGTCATCATTTTTATCATTCACACAATTCAATCTAATTTCATGTGTTTAACATCAACATTTCATCATTCACACATTTCAATCGAATTTCATGGGTTTAACATCAACATTTCATCATTCACACAATTCAATCAAATTTCATAGGTTTAACAACATCACTTTCATCCTTCCCATAATTCAATCAAATTTCATGGGTTTACCATCATCATTTTCGTCATTCACACAGTTCAATCAAATTTCATGGGTTTAACATCAAAATTTCATCATTTCCACAATTCAATCAAATTTCATAGGCTTCACAACAACATTTTCATCATTCACACAATTCAATCAAATTTCATAGGTTTAACAACAACACTTTCATCATTCCCTTAATTCAATCAAATTTCATCGGTTTAACATCAACAATTTCATCATTCACACAATTCAATTAGATTTTAAGGGTTTAACAAAATAATTTTTATCATTCATATATTTCAATCAAATTTCATGGTTTTAACAACAATATTTTCATTTAATCACACAATTCAATCAAATTTCATGGGTTTAATAACAACATTTCCATTATTCGACAATTCAATCAAATTTCATGGGTTTAACAACAACATTTTCATTTTTCACACAATTCAATCAAATTTCTTGGGTTTAACATCAACATTTCATCATTTCCACCATTCAATCAAATTTCAGAGGTTTAACAACAACATTTTCATCATTCCCACAATTCATTCAAATTTCATGGGTTTAACATTATCATTTTCATCATTCACACACTTCAATCAAATTTCATGGGTTTAACATCAACATTTCATCATTTCCACAATTCAATCAAATTTCATAGGCTTAACAACAACATTTTCATCATTCACACAATTCAATCAAATTTCACAGGTTTAACAACAACACTTTCATCATTCCCTTAATTCAATCAAATTTCATCGGTTTAACATCAACATTTTCTTCATTCACACAATTCAATTAGATTTTAAGGGTTTAACAAAATAATTTTTATCATTCATATATTTCAATCAAATTTCATGGTTTTAACAACAATATTTTCAATTAATCACACAATTCAATCAAATTTCATGGGTTTAACATCATCATTTTCATCATTCCCACAATTCAATCAAATTTCATGCGATTAACATAATCATTTTCATCATTCCCACAATTCAATCAAATTTCATGGGATTAACATCATCATTTTCATCATTCCCACAATTCAATCAAATTTCCTGTTTTAACGTCATCATTTTTATCATTCACACAATTCAATCTAATTTCATGTGTTTAACATCAACATTTCATCATTCACACATTTCAATCGAATTTCATGGGTTTAACATCAACATTTCATCATTCACACAATTCAATCAAATTTCATAGGTTTAACAACATCACTTTCATCCTTCCCATAATTCAATCAAATTTCATGGGTTTACCATCATCATTTTCGTCATTCACACAGTTCAATCAAATTTCATGGGTTTAACATCAAAATTTCATCATTTCCACAATTCAATCAAATTTCATAGGCTTCACAACAACATTTTCATCATTCACACAATTCAATCAAATTTCATAGGTTTAACAACAACACTTTCATCATTCCCTTAATTCAATCAAATTTCATCGGTTTAACATCAACAATTTCATCATTCACACAATTCAATTAGATTTTAAGGGTTTAACAAAATAATTTTTATCATTCATATATTTCAATCAAATTTCATGGTTTTAACAACAATATTTCATTTAATCACACAATTCAATCAAATTTCATGGGTTTAATAACAACATTTCCATTATTCCGACAATTCAATCAAATTTCATGGGTTAACAACAACATTTCATTTTTCACACAATTCAATCAAATTTCTTGGGTTTAACATCAACATTTCATCATTTCCACCATTCAATCAAATTTCAGAGGTTTAACAACAACATTTTCATCATTCCCACAATTCATTCAAATTTCATGGGTTTAACATTATCATTTTCATCATTCACACACTTCAATCAAATTTCATGGGTTTAACATCAACATTTCATCATTTCCACAATTCAATCAAATTTCATAGGCTTAACAACAACATTTTCATCATTCACACAATTCAATCAAATTTCACAGGTTTAACAACAACACTTTCATCATTCCCTTAATTCAATCAAATTTCATGGGTTTAACATCAACATTTTCTTCATTCACACAATTCAATTAGAATTTCATAGGTTTAACAATAACATTTTTATCATTCCCATAATTCAATCAAATTTCATCGATTTAACATCAACATTTTCATCACTCACACAATTCAATCAGATTTTAAGGGTTTAACAAAATAATTTTTATCATTCATATATTTCAATCAAATTTCATGGTTTTAACAACAATATTTTCAATTAATCACACAATTCAATCAAATTTCATGGGTTTAACATCATCATTTTCATCATTCCCACAATTCAATCAAATTTCATGCGATTAACATAATCATTTTCATCATTCCCACAATTCAATCAAATTTCATGGGATTAACATCATCATTTTCATCATTCCCACAATTCAATCAAATTTCCTGTTTTTAACGTCATCATTTTATCATTCACACAATTCAATCTAATTTCATGTGTTTAACATCAACATTTCATCATTCACACATTTCAATCGAATTTCATGGGTTTAACATCAACATTTCATCATTCACACAATTCAATCAAATTTCATAGGTTTAACAACATCACTTTCATCCTTCCCATAATTCAATCAAATTTCATGGGTTTACCATCATCATTTTCGTCATTCACACAGTTCAATCAAATTTCATGGGTTTAACATCAAAATTTCATCATTCCACAATTCAATCAAATTTCATAGGCTTCACAACAACATTTTCATCATTCACACAATTCAATCAAATTTCATAGGTTTAACAAATTCACTTTCATCATTCCCTTAATTCAATCAAATTTCATCGGTTTAACATCAACAATTTCATCATTCACACAATTCAATAGATTTAAGGGTTTAACAAAATAATTTTTATCATTCATATTTCAATCAAATTTCATGGTTTTAACAACAATATTTTCATTTAATCACACAATTCAATCAAATTTCATGGGTTTAACATCATCATTTTCATCATTCCCACAATTCAATCAAATTTCATGGGATTAACATAATCAGTTTCATCATTCCCACAATTCAATCAAATTTCATAGGATTAACATCATCATTTTCATCATTCCCACAATTCAATCAAATTTCCTGTTTTAACGTCATCATTTTTATCATTCACACAATTCAATCTAATTTCATGTGTTTAACATCAACATTTCATCATTCACACAATTCAATCGAATTTCATGGGTTTAACATCAACATTTCATCATTCACACAATTCAATCAAATTTCATAGGTTTAACAACATCACTTTCATCATTCCCATAATTCAATCAAATTTCATGGGTTTACCATCATCATTTTCGTCATTCACACAGTTCAATCAAATTTCATGGGTTTAACATCAACATTTCATCATTTCCACAATTCAATCAAATTTCATAGGTTTAACAACAACATTTTTATCATCCCCACAATTCAATCAAATTTCAGGGTTTAACAACAACATTTTCATCATTCCCACAATTCAATCAAATTTCATGGGTTTAACATCAACATTTTCATCATTCCCATAATTCAATCAAAATTCATGTGTTTAATAACAACATTTCCATTATTCCGACAATTCAATCAAATTTCATGGGTTTAACAACAACATTTCATTTTTCACACAATTCAATCAAATTTCTGGGTTTAACATCAACATTTCATCATTTCCACCATTCAATCAAATTTCAGAGGTTTAACAACAACATTTTCATCATTCCCACAATTCATTCAAATTTCATGGGTTTAACATTATCATTTTCATCATTCACACACTTCAATCAAATTTCATGGGTTTAACATCAACATTTCATCATTTCCACAATTCAATCAAATTTCATAGGCTTAACAACAACATTTTCATCATTCACACAATTCAATCAAATTTCACAGGTTTAACAACAACACTTTCATCATTCCCTTAATTCAATCAAATTTCATCGGTTTAACATCAACATTTTCTTCATTCACACAATTCAATTAGATTTTAGGGTTTAACAAAATAATTTTTATCATTCATATATTTCAATCAAATTTCATGGTTTTAACAACAATATTTTCATTAATCACACAATTCAATCAAATTTCATGGGTTTAACATCATCATTTTCATCATTCCCACAATTCAATCAAATTTCATGCGATTAACATAATCATTTTCATCATTCCACAATTCAATCAAATTTCATGGGATTAACATCATCATTTTCATCATTCCCACAATTCAATCAAATTTCCTGTTTTAACGTCATCATTTTATCATTCACACAATTCAATCTAATTTCATGTGTTTAACATCAACATTTCATCATTCACACATTTCAATCGAATTTCATGGGTTTAACATCAACATTTCATCATTCACACAATTCAATCAAATTTCATAGGTTTAACAACATCACTTCATCCTTCCCATAATTCAATCAAATTTCATGGGTTTACCATCATCATTTTCGTCATTCACACAGTTCAATCAAATTTCATGGGTTTAACATCAAAATTTCATCATTTCACAATTCAATCAAATTTCATAGGCTTCACAACAACATTTTCATCATTCACACAATTCAATCAAATTTCATAGGTTTAACAACAACACTTTCATCATTCCCTTAATTCAATCAAATTTCATCGGTTTAACATCAACAATTTCATCATTCACACAATTCAATTAGATTTTAAGGGTTTAACAAAATAATTTTTATCATTCATATATTTCAATCAAATTTCATGGTTTTAACAACAATATTTTCATTTAATCACACAATTCAATCAAATTTCATGGGTTTAATAACAACATTTCCATTATTCCGACAATTCAATCAAATTTCATGGGTTTAACAACAAACATTTTCATTTTCACACAATTCAATCAAATTTCTTGGGTTTAACATCAACATTTCATCATTTCACCATTCAATCAAATTTCAGAGGTTTAACAACAACATTTTCATCATTCCACAATTCATTCAAATTTCATGGGTTTAACATTATCATTTTCATCATTCACACACTTCAATCAAATTTCATGGGTTTAACATCAACATTTCATCATTTCCACAATTCAATCAAATTTCATAGGCTTAACAACAACATTTTCATCATTCACACAATTCAATCAAATTTCACAGGTTTAACAACAACACTTTCATCATTCCCTTAATTCAATCAAATTTCATCGGTTTAACATCAACATTTCTTCATTCACACAATTCAATTAGATTTTAAGGGTTTAACAAAATAATTTTTATCATTCATATATTCAATCAAATTTCATGGTTTTAACAACAATATTTTCAATTAATCACACAATTCAATCAAATTTCATGGGTTTAACATCATCATTTTCATCATTCCCACAATTCAATCAAATTTCATGCGATTAACATAATCATTTTCATCATTCCCACAATTCAATCAAATTTCATGGGATTAACATCATCATTTTCATCATTCCCACAATTCAATCAAATTCCTGTTTTTAACGTCATCATTTTTATCATTCACACAATTCAATCTAATTTCATGTGTTTAACATCAACATTTCATCATTCACACATTTCAATCGAATTTCATGGGTTAACATCAACATTTCATCATTCACACAATTCAATCAAATTTCATAGGTTAACAACATCACTTTCATCCTTCCCATAATTCAATCAAATTTCATGGGTTTACCATCATCATTTTCGTCATTCACACAGTTCAATCAAATTTCATGGGTTTAACATCAAAATTTCATCATTTCCACAATTCAATCAAACTTATAGGCTTCACAACAACATTTTCATCATTCACACAATTCAATCAAATTTCATAGGTTTAACAACAACACTTTCATCATTCCTAATTCAATCAAATTTCATCGGTTTAACATCAACAATTTCATCATTCACACAATTCAATTAGATTTTAAGGGTTTAACAAAATAATTTTTATCATTCATATATTTCAATCAAATTTCATGGTTTTAACAACAATATTTTCATTTAATCACACAATTCAATCAAATTTCATGGGTTTAATAACAACATTTCCATTATTCCGACAATTCAATCAAATTTCATGGGTTTTAACAACAACATTTCATTTTTCACACAATTCAATCAAATTTCTGGGTTTAACATCAACATTTCATCATTCACCATTCAATCAAATTTCAGAGGGTTTAACAACAACATTTCATCATTCCAACAATTCATTCAATTTCATGGGTTTAACATTATCATTTTCATCATTCACACACTTCAATCAAATTTCATGGGTTTAACATCAACATTCATCATTTCCACAATTCAATCAAATTTCATAGGCTTAACAACAACATTTTCATCATTCACACAATTCAATCAAATTTCACAGGTTTAACAACAACACTTTCATCATTCCCTTAATTCAATCAATTTCATCGGTTTAACATCAACATTTTCTTCATTCACACAATTCAATAGATTTTAAGGGTTTAACAAATAATTTTTATCATTCATATATTTCAATCAAATTTCATGGTTTTAACAACAATATTTTCAATTAATCACACAATTCAATCAATTTCATGGGTTTAACATCATCATTTCATCATTCCCACAATTCAATCAAATTTCATGCGATTAACATAATCATTTCATCATTCCCACAATTCAATCAAATTTCATGGGATTAACATCATCATTTTCATCATTCCCACAATTCAATCAAATTTCTGTTTTTAACGTCATCATTTTATCATTCACACAATTCAATCTAATTTCATGTGTTAACATCAACATTTCATCATTCACACATTTCAATCGAATTCATGGGTTTAACATCAACATTTCATCATTCACACAATTCAATCAAATTTCATAGGTTTAACAACATCACTTTCATCCTTCCCATAATTCAATCAAATTTCATGGGTTTACCATCATCATTTTCGTCATTCACACAGTTCAATCAAATTTCATGGGTTTAACATCAAAATTCATCATTTCCACAATTCAATCAAATTTCATAGGCTTCACAACAACATTTCATCATTCACACAATTCAATCAAATTTCATAGGTTTAACAACAACACTTTCATCTTCCCTTAATTCAATCAAATTTCATCGGTTTACATCAACAATTTCATCATTCACACAATTCAATTAGATTTTAAGGGTTTGAACAAAATAATTTTATCATTCATATATTCAATCAAATTTCATGGTTTAACAACAATATTTTCATTTAATCACACAATTCAATCAAATTTCATGGGTTTAATAACACATTTCCATTATTCGACAATTCAATCAAATTTCATGGGTTTAACAACAACATTTTCATTTTCACACAATTCAATCAAATTTCTTGGTTTAACATCAACATTTCATCATTTCCACCATTCAATCAAATTTCAGAGGTTTTAAACAACACATTTTCATCATTCCCAACAATTCATTCAAATTTCATGGTTTAACATTATCATTTCATCATTCACCACTTCAATCAAATTTCATGGGTTTAACATCAACATTTCATCATTCCACAATTCAATCAAATTCATAGGCTTAACAACAACATTTTCATCATTCACACAATTCAATCAAAATTTCACAGGTTTAACAACAACACTTTCATCATTCCCTTCATTCAATCAAATTTCATGGGTTTAACATCAACATTTTTCTTCATTCACACAATTCAATTAAATTTCATAGGTTTAACAATAACATTTTATCATTCCCATAAATTCAATCAATTTCATCGATTTAACATCAACATTTTCATCATTCACACAATTCAATTAGATTTAAGGGTTTAACAAAATAATTTTTATCATTCATATATTCAATCAAATTTCATGGTTTTAACAACAATATTTTCATTTAATCACACATTCAATCAAATTTCATGGGTTTAACATCATCATTTTCATCATTCCCACAATTCAATCAAATTTCATGCGATTAACATAATCATTTTCATCATTCCCACAATTCAATCAAATTTCATGGGATTAACATCATCATTTTCATCATTCCCACATTCAATCAAATTCCTATTTTTAACGTCATCATTTTATCATTCACACAATTCAATCTAATTTCATGTGTTTAACATCAACATATTTCATCATTCACACATTTCAATCGAATTTCATGGTTTAACATCAACATTTCATCATTCACACAATTCAATCAAATTTCATAGGTTAACAACATCACTTTCATCCTTCCCATAATTCAATCAAATTTCATGGGTTTACCATCATCATTTTCGTCATTCACACAGTTCAATCAAATTTCATGGGTTTAACATCAAAATTCATCATTTCCACAATTCAATCAAATTTCATAGGCTTCACAAACAACATTTTCATCATTCACACAATTCAATCAAATTTCATAGGTTTAACAAACAACACTTTCATCATTCCCTTAATTCAATCAAATTTCATCGGTTTAACATCAACAATTCATCATTCACCAATTCAATTAGATTTTAAGGGTTTAACAAAATAATTTTATCATTCATATATTTCAATCAAATTTCATGGTTTTAACAACAATATTTCATTTAATCACACAATTCAATCAAATTTCATGGGTTAACATCATCATTTTCATCATTCCCACAATTCAATCAAATTTCATGGGATTAACATAATCAGTTTCATCATTCCCACAATTCAATCAAATTTCATAGGATTAACATCATCATTTTCATCATTCCCCAATCAATCAAATTTCCGTTTTTAACGTCATCATTTATCATTCACACAATTCAATCTAATTTCATGTGTTTAACATCAACATTTCATCATTCACACAATTCAATCGAATTTCATGGGTTTAACATCAACATTTCATCATTCCACAATTCAATCAAATTTCATAGGTTTAACAACATCACTTCATCATTCCATAATTCAATCAATTTCATGGGTTTACCATCATCATTTCGTCATTACACAGTTCAATCAAATTTCATGGGTTTAACATCAACATTTCATCATTCACAATTCAATCAAATTTCATAGGTTTAACAAAACATTTTTATCATCACCACAATTCAATCAAATTCATGGGTTTAACAACAACATTTTCATCATTCCCACAATTCAATCAAATTTCATGGGTTTAACATCAACATTTTCATCATTCCCATAATTCAATCAAAATTCATGTGTTTAATAACAACATTTCCATTATTCCGACAATTCAATCAAATTTCATGGGTTTAACAACAACATTTTCATTTTTCACACAATTCAATCAAATTTCTTGGGTTTAACATCAACATTTCATCATTTCCACCATTCAATCAAATTTCAGAGGTTTAACAACAACATTTTCATCATTCCCACAATTCATTCAAATTTCATGGGTTTAACATTATCATTTTCATCATTCACACACTTCAATCAAATTTCATGGGTTTAACATCAACATTTCATCATTTCACAATTCAATCAAATTTCATAGGCTTAACAACAACATTTTCATCATTCACACAATTCAATCAAATTCACAGGTTTAACAACAACACTTTCATCATTCCTTAATTCAATCAAATTTCATCGGTTAACATCAACATTTTCTTCATTCACACAATTCAATTAGATTTTAAGGGTTTAACAAAATAATTTTTATCATTCATATATTTCAATCAAATTTCATGGTTTTAACAACAATATTTTCAATTATCACACAATTCAATCAAATTTCATGGGTTTTAACATCATCATTTTCATCATTCCCACAATTCAATCAAATTTCATGCGATTAACATAATCATTTTCATCATTCCCACAATTCAATCAAATTTCATGGGATTAACATCATCATTTTCATCATTCCCACAATTCAATCAATTTCCTGTTTTTAACGTCATCATTTTATCATTCACACAATTCAATCTAATTCATGTGTTTAACATCAACATTTCATCATTCACACATTTCAATCGAATTTCATGGGTTTAACATCAACATTTCATCATTCACACAATTCAATCAAATTTCATAGGTTAACAACATCACTTTCATCCTTCCCATAATTCAATCAATTTCATGGGTTTACCATCATCATTTTCGTCATTCACACAGTTCAATCAAATTTCATGGGTTTAACATCAAAATTCATCATTTCCACAATTCAATCAAACTTCATAGCTTAACAAAACACATTTCATCATTCACCACAATTCAATCAAATTTCATAGGTTAACAACAACACTTTCATCATTCCCTTAATTCAATCAAATTCATCGGTTTAACATCAACAATTCATCATTCACACAATTCAATTAGATTTAAGGGTTTAACAAATAATTTTTATCATTCATATATTCAATCAAATTTCATGGTTTTAACAACAATATTTCATTTAATCACACAATTCAATCAAATTTCATGGGTTTACAACAACATTTCCATTATTCCGACAATTCAATCAAATTTCATGGGTTTTAACAACAACATTTTCATTTTCACACAATTCAATCAAATTTCTTGGGTTAACATATACATTTCATCATTCCACCATTCAATCAAATTTCAGAGGTTTAACAACAACATTTTCATCATTCCCACAATTCATTCAAATTTCATGGGTTTAACATTATCATTTTCATCATTCACACACTTCAATCAAATTTCATGGGTTTAACATCAACATTTCATCATTTCCCAATTCAATCAAATTTCATAGGCTTAACAACAACATTTTCATCATTCACACAATTCAATCAAATTTCACAGGTTTAACAACAACACTTTCATCATTCCCTTAATTCAATCAAATTTCATCGGTTTAACATCAACATTTTCTTCATTCACACAATTCAATTGATTTTAAGGGTTTAACAAAATAATTTTTTCATTCATATATTCAATCAAATTTCATGGTTTTAACAACAATATTTCAATTAATCACACAATTCAATCAAATTTCATGGGTTTAACATCATCATTTTCATCATTCCCACAATTCAATCAAATTTCATGCGATAACATAATCATTTTCATCATTCCCACAATTCAATCAAATTTCATGGGATTAACATCATCATTTTCATCATTCCCACAATTCAATCAAATTTCCTATTTTAACGTCATCATTTTTATCATTCACACATTCAATCTAATTTCATGTGTTTAACCTCAACATTTCATCATTCACAAATTTCATCGAATTCAGGGTTTAACATCAACATTTCATCATTCACACAATTCAATCAAATTTCATAGGTTTAACAACATCACTTTCATCCTTCCCATAATTCAATCAAATTTCATGGGTTTACCATTCATTTTCGTCATTCACACAGTTCAATCAAATTTCATGGGTTTAACATCAAATTTCATCATTCCACAATTCAATCAAATTTCATAGGCTTCACAACAACATTTTCATCATTCACACAATTCAATCAAATTTCATAGGTTAACAAACACACTTTCATCATTCCCTTAATTCAATCAAATTTCATCGGTTTAACATCAACAATTTCATCATTCACACAATTCAATTAGATTTTAAGGGTTTAACAAAATAATTTTTATCATTCATATATTTCAATCAAATTTCATGGTTTTAACAACAATATTTTCATTTAATCACACAATTCAATCAAAATTTCATGGGTTTAACATCATCATTTTCATCATTCCCACAATTCAATCAAATTTCATGGGATAACATAATCAGTTCATCATTCCCACAATTCAATCAAATTTCATAGGATTAACATCATCATTTTCATCATTCCCACAATTCAATCAAATTTCCTGTTTTAACGTCATCATTTTTATCATTCACACAATTCAATCTAATTTCATGTGTTTAACATCAACATTTCATCATTCACACAATTCAATCGAATTTCATGGGTTTAACATCAACATTTCATCATTCACACAATTCAATCAAATTTCATAGGGTTAACAACATCACTTCATCATTCCATAATTCAATCAAATTTCATGGGTTTACCATCATCATTTCGTCATTCACACAGTTCAATCAAATTTCATGGGTTTAACATCAACATTTCATCATTTCCACAATTCAATCAAATTTCATAGGTTTAACAACAACATTTTATCATCCCCACAATTCAATCAAATTCATGGGGTTTAACAACAACATTTTCATCATTCCCACAATTCAATCAAATTTCATGGGTTTTAACATCATTTTTCATCATTCCCATAATTCAATCAAAATTCATGTGTTTAATAACAACATTTCCATTATTCCGACAATTCAATCAAATTTCATGGGGTTTAACAACAACATTTTCATTGTTCACACAATTCAATCAATTTCTTGGGTTAACATCACATTTCATCATTTCCACCATTCAATCAAATTTCAGAGGTTTAACAACAACATTTTCATCATTCCCACAATTCATTCAAATTCATGGGTTTAACATTATCATTTTCATCATTCACACACTTCAATCAAATTTCATGGGTTTAACATCAACATTCATCATTTCCACAATTCAATCAAATTTCATAGGCTTAACAACAACATTTTCATCATTCACACAATTCAATCAAATTTCATAGGTTTAACAACAACACTTTCATCATTCCCTATTCAATCAAATTTCATCGGTTTAACATCAACATTTCTTCATTCACACAATTCAATTAGATTTTAAGGGTTTAACAAAATAATTTTATCATTCATATATTTCAATCAAATTTCATGGTTTTAACAACAATATTTTCAATTAATCACACAATTCAATCAAAATTTCATGGGTTTAACATCATCATTTTCATCATTCTCACAATTCAATCAAATTTCATGCGATTAACATATAATCATTTTCATCATTCCCACAATTCAATCAAATTTCATGGGATTAACATCATCATTTCATCATTCCACAATTCAATCAAATTTCCTGTTTTTAACGTCATCATTTTATCATTCACACAATTCAATCTAATTCATGTGTTTAACATCAACATTTCATCATTCACACATTTCAATCGAATTCATGGGTTTAACATCAACATTTCATCATTCACACAATTCAATCAAATTTCATAGGTTTAAACAACATCACTTTCATCCTTCCCATAATTCAATCAAATTTCATGGGTTTACCATCATCATTTTCGTCATTCACACAGTTCAATCAAATTTCATGGGTTTAACATCAAATTTCATCATTTCCACAATTCAATCAAATTTATAGGCTTCACAACAACATTTTCATCATTCACACAATTCAATCAAATTTCATAGGTTTAACAACAACACTTTCATCATTCCCTTAATTCAATCAAATTTCATCGGTTTAACATCAACAATTTCATCATTCACACAATTCAATTAGATTTTAAGGGTTTAACAAAATAATTTT